>NC_081389.1:8267229-8452507 GCF_030684315.1 Stegostoma tigrinum | reverse complement strand
AAGATGGTGTGAGCTGCCTTCTTGAACTGCTGCAGCCCACCTGCTGTGGGTTGACCCACAATGCCGTTAGGGAGGGAATTGCGGGATCTTGACCCAGCGACAGTGAAGGAACGGTGATGTACTTACAAGTCAGGACGGTGAGTGGCTTGAAGAGGAACTTGAAGGTGATGGTATTTCTATGTATCTGCTGTCTTGTCCTTCTAGATGGAAGTGGTCATGGATTGGTGGGGTGCTGTCTAAATCTTAGGTGAATTTCTGCTGTGTGTCTTGTAGATAGTACACACTGCTGCTATTGACCTTCGGTGGTGGAGGGAGTGGATGCTTGTGAATGTGGTGCCAATCAAGTAGGCTGCTTTGTCCTGGATGGTGTCAATTTTCTTGAGTGTTGTTGGGGCTGCACCCATCCAGGCAAGTGTGGAGTATTCCATCACACTCCTGACTTGTGCCTTGTAGATGTTGGGCAGGCTTTGAGGAGTCAGAAGGTGAGTCACTCACGGTAGGATTCCTAGTTTCCGAACTGCTCCTTGTAGCCACTGTGTTTATGTGATGAGTCCAGTTGTGTATCTAGCCAATGGTAACCCCTGGATGTTAATTTCAAAAAGAAAGTCACAGTAATTTTGATGGTGGGAGGGGCTCATTGTTTGCAATAACCTTCCTGGGTAGAGAAACAAGAATAAGCAGGAGGTGCTGATTTTAAGGAGATTGGCCAGAGAACAAAAGGCACCGTGAGCAAAAATGTATTTGCATGATGACTGGTTAGGATTTGGAATGCACTGTCTGATAGGGCAGTGGATATAGATTCAAGAGCAGCTGTGAAAAATAATTGAAGTTATTTTAATCGTCCTGTTCAGAGATAAATAAAAGGAAATGTTGCTGGAAATCTGAAACAAACCCGGAGAAATTCAGCAAGTATGGAGAGTGAAAAAGAATTAAAAGTTTCGAGTCTGGTATGGTTCTTCCTAAGAACTCATGCTATGACAATGTCTGGGCCAGGTGGAACTTCTACCGAGAGGTAGGGATATTACCACTGCTATTGAAGGTCATAATTGAAGAAGAGTAATTGCATCAATACATCATGGGAAAATGGGGGTGACTGAATTGTTCTCTGAAAGAGTTTGAGCAGTCCTGATGGTTGAATAGTTTCCTTGTTCATGTATCACTCTATTAATAAGAAATAAGAGATGGCCTACAGCAATTGTAAGAGGTGATAGCAGAATCAAACCAACCATAACAAGGGAAGGTAAAGGCCTAATGATATTATTGCTGGACTGTTAATCCGGAGTTAAACTGCCATCCTTACCTGGTCTGGACTACACGTAACTCCAGATCCACTGCAATTTGGTTGACGCTTAACCAGCCTCTTGGATGGACAGTAATTGCTGGCCTACCTGGTGATGCCTCATCCTGTAAATGAAAATGAACCATTTTGTGAAAAACAAATGGTTTTTACTATGAAATTGCTGAAGTCTACGACCGGCCACAGACAACTTACCATTCCCCATCAAAAGCTGAGGTGCTGTTCCTTGAGTTTCCGTTGAGCTTTAGTGGAAGAACATAAGAGGCTGCAACTTGAAAGTCACATTGAAATGGACAAGGGCCTGAATGCTCAGGATAACAGCTACAGATTCAACCACTGCTTTTGGCAGGGTGATCACTCAATCTGTTTTTGGACCATCCCGATGTGGAGAGGAGCAGTTGTGAGCTGCCAGTGCAGCATATTCATTTGAAAGGATCAAGTAAATAACTGCTTCCTCTGTATGGAGATTGTTTGGGTAGGCAGGCAGATAATCATCACATCACCCAAGGTAGTACAGGAAGTTGCTGGGGGAAGCGGCCAAGTTATTGAGGAGTGATAGATGAGTATCCCTTATTCTACTCCAAGGGTGGACATCACTAAGGAGAGTGGGCCAGATCATTGTCTAACATTTTCAGCCACCGGTATTGAGTCCAGCAGCTTTAACTTGGGAATAGGTCTGATCTGTTTAGCTCTTTCGCCATGGTATACTATCTGTCATCAGTGATGAGTGAAAAGGATCCAGGAATCTGAAACTTAAAAGGAAAATAAAGGCAAGAAACAGCATCTTGACTGGAAAAACAGGTTGATACTTTATCAGGATTGGTGGAACCTTTGCAAACTAAGGATTTAAATTGGTAGCAGCAGTATGATTTAATCTCTTAACATACACATGACATGAAGATTGCTTAGATTGTGACTGGCGCAATGAAACAGCTGTGAGTGAACTGGATTTGAGAATGAGTGCATGTTCACAGCTAGCTTATAACATGAGCAGCTGTGTTACCTATTTATATATGCATAGCTTTTTTTTGTTAAAAAGACATGGTTTGATCCATTTTCTAATTAAATTGATCTATCATAGAATCCCTACAGTGTGGAAACAGGCCATTTCAGCCCAACAAGTCCACACCACCCCTCTGAAGAGCATCCTACCTAGTCCCATTCCCCTAGTCTAACCCACCTAATCTAAACATCCCTGAGTACTATGGCCAATTTAGCATGGCCAGTCCACCTATCCTGCCACTGTTGGGACTGTGGGAGGAAACCCACACCGACACAGGGAGAATGTGCAAACTCCACACAGACAGTCACCTGAGGCTGGAATTGAACGCAAGTCCCTGGCGCTGTGAGGCAGCTGTGCTAACCACTGAGACACCGTGCCGCCCTACTTTGATCTATGTTTGTAGTTTAGCTTTTCATTCCCTGTATTCATCATTTCCAGTTCACACAATCTTAAAGCTTAGAGAAAGACCTCTGTGTAAATGTTGCATCTTTGAAAAAATGATCTAATTGCCTCAAACTTCTGTCTTTCTGTCCTTTAAAGTGTGTTTAATCCATATTGAAAATTATTACTGAAACTATTTCCACTGCAATTACAACTTTCTTGCAGCCCATCACAAAGCACCTTACAACTCAAAGGTACAAAGAAGTGGTGCTTTTCATAATCTGCTCATTGCGCAGTTTTAACCTGTAGCGTGCTGGATTCAAAGGTGTGGAAGAAGAAAGCAATTGCCTTTGTGAATTGGAACTTTGCCCAGGGTACTACAAGAACTGTCAGTGATCAGAGTTGCTCACAGCAACAAGAAGAAGTGATGAAATACAAGAATCATAGAGTCAGAGAGTCGTTCAGCACGAAAACAGAGTCTTCAGTCCAACTCGTCCATGCTGACAGGATATCCTAAATTAATCCAGACCCATTTGCCAGCACTTGGCCTATATCCCGCTAAACCATTGCTATTCATATATTCATCCAGATGCCTTCAAAATGTTAGAAGTCGCACAACACTAGGTTATAATCCAACAAGTTTTAGGAGTGCTGCACGTTTATGAAGTCAAGTGGGATTTGCTCCTGATAAAGGAGCAAGGCTTAAAAAGCTTGTGATTTCAAATAACCTGGGCTACAACCTACTGTTGTGTGACTTTTGACATTGTCCTCTCCAGTCCAACATTGGCAGCTCCACATCATGGCCTTTTACCATTAATGTAATGGTAATGTAATTGTACCAGCCTCCTCCATTTCCTCTGGCAGCTCATTCCATACATACACTTGCAGGAAAAAGTTGCCCCTTAGGTCCCTTTTTATATCTTTCCCACTCATCTTAAACCTATGCCCTCTTGTTTTGGATTCCCCTACCCTGGGGAAAAAGACCTTGTCTATTTACCCCATCCATACCCCCCCCGTATGATTTTATAAACCTCTATAAGGTCCCCTGTCAGCCTCTGACACTCCACAAAAATAGCCCCAACCTATTCAGCATCTTCCTATGGCACAAACCCTCCCACCGTGGTAACAACCTTGTAAATCTATCCATCGTCCTATCAAGTGGCCTAATCAATGTACAGCCACAACGTGACCTCCCAACTCCTGTAGCGGTTCGACTTTAGAAGTGAACTGAGCAAATTGCTTACATGCTGATACGCTAGAACAGTTTTCCTAGACCCTTTCTCACTGAGAGAGTATCTCATCAGTCAGTTCAATGTTATTAGGGAGGTAGTTTCAGGATTTTGATCCAGCGACAGTGAAGAAACAGTCTATTATAGTTCCAGGTCAGGATGGAGTGTGAATTATGTAGCATTAACAGAAAGAGAGAAGCTATTTGGCCCAAGCTACCACTCCAGTGTTTGTTTCATAGATCCTATCTGATCACAGAATCATGCAGTGCAGAAGAGGCACTTCTGCCCATCAAGTCTGTACTATCAAAGATGTGCTACTATCTGCCCTAGTCTTATTGTCTTGAATGTGATGACACAGTAAACGCTCATCCAAGTACATTTTTTTAAGGTTATGAGGCATCCTGCCTTAATGACCATCCCAGGCAGTGCATTCCAGATCCCAATGACCCTCTGGGTAAAAAAAAGAATTTCTTCAAATCCTAAACCTCCTGCCTTTCAATTTAAAATTTATGCCCCCTTGTTATTGGCCGTTCAATTGAGGGGAGCAGTTGCTTTCTATTCTTCTGTTACTTTCGCCTTCAAATGTTCAGCCAACTTCCTTCTAAATATATCTTTGCTATTAGATGTGATTTTCAAACAATGTACTTTACCTGATATTACGATACTGATGTTCTCCCTGCTAACATTAAAAAAAACTAGATGTGGATAATATGGTATTGAAAAATCCAACAGACAGCTGGCTTTAGCAGGCACATCAGTGCCTGGACTTACATTCAGTTACCTGGTTACATCAGAACTGTATGCTTTCAATAGTGTGGCTGCTTCAAGTGCTTTCCCAGAGTTGGATGAAATCTGAGACCCTTAAACCCTCAGTCATACGCTATTGTGCAGTGATAATGTCATGAACTGGTCTATTCCTTTTGAATTCCATATTACCTGCTAACTTTTCATATTAGTTTTTTGTGATTTATGCAGTCTTTCTCCATTTAGATAATATTCTACTCCACTATTCTTCTGACCAAAATGCTTCACATTTTCCACATTATATTCCATCAGCAAAGCTTTCGCCCAGTCACTTAACTTCTCTTTATCTCTCAGCAAGCTCTTTGTGTCATCCTCAGTACTTGACTGCCCTTCTATCTTTTGTTACATCTACAAATTTTCCTCATTAGGATGTATTGCACGGGAGGCAATGGCCTAGTGGTATTATTGCTAGATTATTAATCCAGGAAACCTGACAAATGTCCTGGGGGCCTGAGTTCAAATCCCACCATGGCAAATAGTAGCAGAGATAATGGGAACTGCAGATGCTGGAGAATTCCAAGATAATAAAATGTGAGGCTGTGCTCCTGAGATGCTGCTTGGCCTGCTGTGTTCATCCAGCCTCACATTTTATTATCATGGCAAATAGTAGAATTTGAATTCAACAATTTTTTAAAAAGACTGGAATTAAGAATCTACTGGTCGATTGTCAGGAAAAATCCATCTGGTTCATTAATGCCCTTCAGGGAAGGAAATCTGGCACCTTCACTTGGTCTGGCCTACATGTGACTCCAGTCCCACTCTCAATTGCCCTCTGAAATGGCCAAGCAAGCCACTCAGTTTTACCAATCGTGACAAAATCTCAAAGAAATGAAACTGGATGGATCACCTGGCATTGACCTAGGCACCGGAAAAGATAACTGCGCAAACAGCCATGTCGACCCTGCAAAGTCCCCCTCACTGACATCTGGGGACTAGTGCCAACAGTGCTCGCAGACTAGTCAAGCAAAGCCTGAAATAGTCATATTCACTGATTCATACCTTTATAGACAATGTTCCAGACACCACCATCACCATCCCTGGGTATGTCCTGTCCCACCGGCAGGACAGACCCAGCAGAGGGGGTGGCACAGTGGTATACAGTTGGGAGGGAATTGCTCTAGGAGTCCTCAACATTAACTTTGGACCCCATGAAGTCTCATGAATTCAGTTTACACATGGGCAAGAAAGGTTCCTGCTGATTACCACATCCTGTCCTCCCTCAGCTGATGAATCAGCATTCCTCAATGTTGAACAACACTTAGAGGAAGTGCTGAGAATGGCAAGGGCACAAAATGTACTCTGGGTGGGGGATTTCAATGCCCACCACCAAGAGTGGCTCAGCAGCAGTACTATGATTGAGTTGGCTGGGTCCTAAAGGACATAGCTGCTAGGCTGGGTCTGCAGCAGGAGGTGAGGGAACCAACAAGAGGGAAAAACATACTTGACCTCATCCTTACCAATCTGTCAGCTACAGTTGCATTGGTCCATGACAGTCTCGGTAAGAGTGACCATCACACGGTCCTTGTGGACACAACGTCCTGCCTTCACATTGAGAACTACCTCCATTGTGTTATGTAGCAGTATCACCGTGCTAGATGGGACAGACTTCGCACTGATCTAGCAATTCAAGACTGGGCATCCATGAGGCGCTGTGGGCCATCAACAGCAGCAGAATTGTACTCCAGCACAATCTGTAACCTCACGGGCTGGCATATCCCCCACTCAACCATTACCATCAAGCCACAACTGTAATTGAATGAAGAGTGCAGGAGGGCATGCCAGGTGCAGCACCAGGCTTACCTGAAGATGAGCTGTCAGCCTGTTGAAGCCACCAAACAGGACTATTAGCATTCCAAACAGCGAAAGCAGCAAGTGATAGACAGAGCTAAGCGATCCCACAACCAATGGATCAGACCTAAGCTCTGCATCCTGCCAGACCCAGTTGTAACTGGTGAACAATTAAACAACTCCCTGGAGGAGGAGGCTCCAAAAACATCCCCATTCTCAATAATGGAAGAACCCAGCACATCATAGCAAAAGATAAATCTGAAGCATTCACAACAACCTTCAGCCAGAAGTGTCGAGTGGATGATCCACCTCGGCCTCCTCCAGTGGTCCCCAGCATCAAAGATACCAGTCTTCAGCCAATTCGATTCACTCCATGTGATACAAGAAATGGTTGGAGACGCTGGATACTGCAAAGGCTATGGTCCCTAACAACATTCCGGCAATAGTACTGAAGACCTGTGCTCCAGAACTTGCTGCTCTCCTAGCCAAGCTGTTCCATTACAATTACAACACTGGTATCTACCTGGTAATGTGGAAAATTGCCCAAGTATGTGCTGTTCACAAAAAGCAGGATAAACCCAACCCGGCCAATTACCACCCCATCAGTCTCCTCTCGATCATCAGTCAAGTGATGGAAGGTGTCAGTAACAGTGCTATCAAGCAGCATCTGCTCAAAAATAACCTGCTCAGTGACGCCTGGTTTGGGTGTCGCCAAGGCCAGTCAGCTCCTGATCTCATTACAGCCTTGGTTCAAACATGGACAAAAGAGCTGAATTCCAGAGGGGAGGTGAGAGTGACAGCCCTTGACAACAAAGCTGCATTCGACCAAGTGTGGCATCAAGGAGCCCGAGCAAAACTGGAATCAATGGGTATCAGGGGGCAAATGCTCCGGTGTTTGGAGTCATACCTTACACAGAGGTAGATGGTCGTGGTTGTTGAAAGTCCATCATTTCAGCTCCAAGATCTCTCTTCAGGAGTTCCTCAGGGTAGTGTCCCAGGCCCAGCCATCTTCAGCTGCTTCATCAATGAGCTTCCCTCCATTATAAGGTCAGAAGAGAGGATATTCACTGATGATTGCACAATGTTTAGCACCATTCATGACTCCTCAGGCACTGAAGCAGTCCGCATTCAAATGCAACAAGATCTGGACAATATCCAGCCTTGGGCTGACAAGTGGGAAGTGACATTCACACCACACAAATGCCAGGCTATGACATCACCAATAAGAGTCAATCTAACCACCACCCCTTGACATTCAATGGTTTTACTATCACTGAATCCCCCAGTATCAACACTCTGGGGGTTATCAATGACCAGAAACTCGACTCACTCGCCATATTAACAAAGTGGCCACAAGAGCAGGTCAGAAGATATTAACACTGCAGCGAGTAACTCACCTCCTGACTCCTCAAAGCCTGTCCACCATCTACAAGGCACAGCTCAGGGGTGTTATGGAATATCTCTACTTCCCTTGATGGGTGCAGCCTCCAACAACACTCAAGAAGATTGACACCATCCAGGACAAAGCAGCCCACTTGATTGGCGCTACATCCGCAAGCATTCACTCCCTCCATCACTAACACTCAGCAGCAGTGTGTACTAATTACAAGATGCACTGCTGAAATTCACAAACATCCTCAGACAGCACCTTCTAAAGCCACAACCACTTCCATCTGGAAGGCCTAGATACATGGGAACGCCACCCCCTGCATGTTTCCTTCCAAGTCACTCACCATCCTAACTTTGAAAATATATCGCCGTTCCTTCACTGTCACTGGCCAAAAACCTGGAATTCCCTCCGTAATGGCATTGTGGGTCAACCCACAGCAGGTGGACTGCGTCGTTCAAGAAAGCAGCTCACCACCACCTTCTCAAGGACAACCTAGGGATGGGCAATAAATGCTGACCAGCCAATGATGCCCACATCCCACAAATGAATAGAAAAATAAAATCAGTGTGGTCCCAGCACTGATTCTTGTGGCACTCCACTTGTTACAGGTTGCCATCCTAAAAATGTTCTCTTGACCCAACTCTTTGCCTTCTCTTAGTTAGCCAATCCTCTGTCCATGCTAATATCCTATCCCCAAAACCACAGGCTCTTATTAAGTAGCATAATATATGTTATCTTATGAAACACCTTCTGAAAATCCAAATGTATCCCCTTTCCAGAACCTAAGAACTCTAAAAGAATATTTAAAATGATATCCCCTTCAAGAAGCCATGCTGACTCTGCTTGATCATCTTTTGTATTTCTGTATGCTCTGCTATTGTGTCCTACTATAATAGACTCCACCAATAACAGTTGTTAAACTGTCTGTAGTTATTTCTTGTCTCGTTACCATTTTAGTGTTACATTGGCAGCTTTCCAGTCCTCTGGAACTTTTCCAAGGATTCTTGGAAGATTGCTACCAGTGCGTCCACAGTCTCTGTGGCTACTTCGTTTAATATTTCAGGTCCAGGGGGTTTATTGGTCTTGAGCTCCATTAATTTCCCTAGCACCCTTTCTCTCATGATAATTATCTCCTCTCCTCCTTATTCATCCTATTTCTTATTTAGTAATTTTGGAATGCTATTACTGTCTTCTATTATGAAGACTGATGCAAACTGATTATTCAACTCCTCTGCCATTTTCTGGTTCCCCATTATTATTTCTCCAGCCTCATTCTCTGAGAGGTCTGTGTTAACCTTGGCATCTCTCTTCCTTTTTATGTGTTTAAAGAAACTCTTCTGTCTGTTTTGAGCTAACTCGCAGATTAAACTATCTTTTACCTTTTTCCATTGGGTAGAAGATATTAAGGTTTGAATACATATTAACAACTGCAAGAACAGCTTCTTCCCTACTGTTATTTTTGAATGGACCTCTCAAATATTCGCATCTCTCTCTCCTCACATCTTCTCTGCAGCTTAACACTTTCCTGCACTTGGTAAATGAAACAAAATTTCAAAGTTTACTTTCACCCTACATTTTCTTTGATCATCTTTTATAGGCTTTTCAAAAATCTTCCCATCTTCCAGGTTACCACCGATCTTTGCCGCATTATATACTTTTCCTTTCAATTTGATGTTATCCTTAACTTCCCTGACTAATCGTGGTTAGCTTATTCCCTTTCCTTGAAATCCTCCTCACTGGGATGAATCTACATTGATCCTTTTCCTTTCGATGGATGTCTGCCATTGCTCCTCAATTGTCTTTTGCTGCTTAACATTTTCCTCAGTCCTCTCCAGCCTGTTGTACTCTCATTCCTTCGTAGTTACCCTTATTTAAGTTTGGCACAGTTGTTTCTGACCGATGTTCCTCTTTCTCAAACTGAACACTAAATTCTACCACATTATGGTCACTCTTTCTGTGATCTTTTACTCTGGCAACATTTATTAAGCCTGCCTCATTACATTTCATCAGTTCCAAAATAGCTTGAATCCATAGAACATAGAACATAAAACAGTACAGCGCAGAACAGACCCTTCGGCCCTCGATGTTGTGCCGACCTGTGAACTAATCTAAGCCCCTGCCCCTACACTATCCCATCATCATCCATATACTTATCCAAAGACTGTTTAAATGCCCCTAAAGTGGCTGAGTTAACTACATTGGCAGGCAGGGTGTTCTATGCCCTTACCACTCTCTGAGTAAAGAACCTGCCTCTGACATCTGTCTTAAATCTATCACCCCTCAATTTGTAGCTATGCCCCCTTGTACAAGCTGAAGTCATCCATGTTGGATCTACAACAAATTATTTGAGAAAAATGTCCTGAATACACTTCGATGTCCTTCCTCGTGGCTTTCTCTGCTAATCTGACCATTCTAATCTACACAAAGATTAAAGTCACAATGATTAAGGTACTGCTTTTGTCACATGACCTCATTATCTCCTGAGTTATTCTCCGATCCACCATATAGCTACTGTTAGGGAGCCTATGAACTACTGTTATCAGTGTCATCTTTCCCCTCTTTTATTTCTGATTTCGTGCTTATTTTCCACCCATACTAACAACGGTGCCCCACCACCCTTTCTTTTCTGCCTGTCCTTTTAATAAAATCACACACTCCTGAATATTTTGTTTCCAGCTTTGACCTCCTTATAACTATGTCTCCTCAATGGTTATAAGTTCATGCTCATTAACCCATATTTAAGCTGCTAATTCCTTTATTTTAGTTGTGTTAATTCATTTATGCCACACACATTCGACAAAAGAGCCTTTAATTTGGCCATTTAAGAACTTTTTGACCCCATTTACTGCAGTTTTCTACTGATGTACTCTGTCCCTTACTGTCACACACTAGGTATCATGATCCAAAAAGGTGTCCCGTAAAACTGCCTTTTTCTTTCTAAATCTACATTCCTCCCTCTTCGAGACCTTGTCCCCTCCACTTCCTCAAATTACTTTGAATTTCTCTCTACAGCCCTAGTTCAATTTACCAGGACAGTGGTCTCAGCACAGTTCAAGTGAAGCCCCTCACAGCAGAACACCTCCCTTCTCCTTCTCCCCCTGTCCACACTGTGGAACATAACACAGTATGATTTTTCGCCTCTACTTCGTGCCGTGAGCAAGTTCCATCATCTTATTCTTTGGGTAAGGAAGTTTCTCCTGAATTCCTTATTATATTTGTTTGTGACTGGGTTATATTTCTGGCAGCTCCAAAGATGGAAATATCTAGACATCTTGAGATGTCAAAGGTCTGCATCGAGTCACACAGCCCAGAAACGGATCTTTTGGTCCAACTCGTCCATGCCGACCGTAATCCCAAACTAAAGTAGCCCTACGTGCCTGCACTTGGCCCATATTCCTTCGAACATTTCTTTCCATATACTTATCCAAATGTTTTTTAAACGTTGCAACTATATCTACATCCATCGCTTCCTCTAGAAGTTAATTCCACACATGAACCATTCTCTGTGCTCAAAAAAAGTGTCTCACGTGTCTTTGTTAAATCTTTGTCTTCTCAACTTTAAAAATATTCCCCCTAGTCTTGAAATCCCCCACCCTCAGAAAAAGTCGCCTGCCATTCACTTTATCTATACTCCCCATTATTTGATAAACCTCTATAAGGTCACCCCTCAACCTCCTTTACTCCAGTGAAGAAAAAAGTCCCAGCCTATCCAGCCCAACCTTAACTCAAACCTTCCACTCCCAGCAAGAACCTGATAAATCTCTTCTGAACCCTCTCCAGTTTAACAATATCTTACCTATAACAGGGTGACCAGGAACTGGATATAGTAAACCAGAAGAGGCCTGGCCAGCAACCTGTACAACCTCAATGTAACGCCTCAACTCCTATACTCAAAGGACTGAGCAATGAAGGCAAGCATGCCAAATGTCACCTTAACCGTCATATCTATATGTGATGCAACTTCAAAGATTTATGTACCTGAACCCCTAGGTATCTCAGTTCGATAACATTAACCAAGGCACACTTTTAATTGTATAAGTCTTGCCCTTGTTTGTTTAACCAAAATGCAATATCTCACATTTTTCCAAATTAAACTCCATCTCCTGCTCCAGCCCATGACCCAAGTGATCAAGATCACTTTGTAATCCTAGATAACCTTCTTCATTGTCCACTATATCACCAATCTTGGCATCACCCACAAACTTATTAACCATGCTTTCTGTGTTCTCATCTAAATGAGTTGTATAATTTTAGAGACTCCGTTGTGTTCAGTTTCTTCAAGAGCCTCAGTTCTTCTCAAATGTTAACATTCATCAATTTATGCAGATGACACCAGGATTATATCCTTTTTGTCACCAGTTTCTCCATTACCTTTCTGTAAAATGGACACCTGAACTGAGAAGATCCTGCTGATTTGAAACTTTGAGAGCCCACAGGATAAGCTGGTGTGAGGTGTGGGTGAATGGGTTATCTCAGTTGGATGAATAGCTAGTTTGCAATGCAGAGTGATGTCAACAGCATGGGTTCAATTCAGCTGAAGATCGCTCTCCCTTCACCTGAGGCATGGTGACCCTCAGATTAAACCACCACTGTCTCTCTCTCTCTCTCTCTCTCTCTCTCTCTAATAACCTATTGTCTGCTAACACTATAGTGATTTCACTTATTACTTTACTGGATGAAGTGCATTGGGATGGAAATGTATCATTCAGCCTTGTGGTCTTTTTTTCTATCTGGAGAATCAGACTTTTTAAGTTGTACAGAGCCTGACAGAAGTAGGATGTGTGAGACTTTCCACTTCTGTGTTCTGTCCAAGGAACAGGATGTATCGAATTGGGATTGATGTTTAAACACGAAGAAACACGCTTGAAAATACCAAATATTGTCGCTATGTGACTGAGTTAATTTCTTTTAGGAGTAGGTAATGGCCTAGCAGTATTATTGCTGGACTATGAATTCAGAGACCCAATAATATTCTGGGGACCTGGGTTCAAATCCCACCAAGGAATATAATGGAATTTGAATTTAAGAATAATCTGGACAAAAAAAGTCTAATGGTGACCATGCAACCATTACTGAATATCGAGTAGAATCCCACCTGGTTCACTAATGTCGTTCCGAGAGGGATATCTGCCATCCTTACCTGGTGTTTCTCCATGTGACACCAGACCCACAATCATGCTTAACTGTCCTATGGGGCAATTAGGGATGGGAATAAATGCTGACCAGGTCAGTGACACCCTCATACCATGAGTGAATAATAAAAAAAAGTTCGAACCAGTCTGTTCAGAGATTTAATGACATAGGACTGGAGCAGGTGGGGTTTGAACCCGTGCACCCTTATCCTAATCATCCTTCTCAGCAACATGCTCCAACATACGTCCAGAACAGTGGAGACTGGATCTAGGTCTTCTGTCTCAACATTCTGTTTCAGTCTAATCTGAACTGCCCCCTTCGCAAAGACCATACACTTTCCACCTCTATAAGCTCTGGCCCTAATGTAACCCTTCTATCGCTAAGACTCTCGTTTGTGTGTTGGAAACCTGTGTTTCACTGTACAATGCTCTGCCTCCCTACTCCTCTCGTAATCATCAGCTGGTCAAAACCCTGATGCCATATATTAACGAAACTACCATTCTCACTCGTACTCTGTCATGACTCCGCTATGTTCCTCTGATATTTTCCCATAAGAAGTAGGCTATTAAGCCCATTTTCTCATTTAAAGAGACCATGGCTGATCTGATAATCCCCGACTCCACTTTCTTGCCTTTTCCCCCTCTCCATTGATGGTCTTGCCTTCAGCATCCATATCTGGCATTCCCTTCTCTAATGTTCTCTCTTTTATGATAACAGTATGGAGCTGTAGGTTGGGCCCCTTCTTCAGACCCTTTCTCTGAAGCAGGAAAGGACCCGAAATGTCAACGTTCCTGCTCCTCTGATTCTGCCTGGCCTGCTGTGTTCCTCCAGCTCCACACTGTGTTATCTCTGACTCCAGCATTGGCAGTTCTTGCTATCTTTTTCTTTCTCTTGTGTTTGGCTTTTAGGAATGTCTTAAAACAAATTTCATGAAGCAAACCTTTGATCACCCTTCCTATTATCTCTTTCCATGTTTCAGTCTCTATTTCTCCGAGTACAGCTCTGAGAGACTTGTTGGAACAGATTTTAGTGTTAAAAATGCTGCATAAACACAAGGTGTTGATTTTGTAATGGCTTACTTGCGTTTGATATTAGTTGACAAAAGTTTAATTTATCTTACTAATGCCATGATCAGTAATTTTAAGGGCAATTTATTCATCTGGAAACTGGTTTTCCTTTAAATTCTCACTGGCAGGTTCATAATTAACAAGGAGGTTAGTGTTGCCTGCAGCTCACTGTTCTGTTCTGGACACCACAGCTCAGTCATTTATCACTAAGCTGGTTTATGTACCCAGAGGTGGAAAAGATAGCTGTTATTTTCAGAGCCATTTGTCGCTACTTTTTTTTATGAAAAGAGGTTGAGTTGCCAATTTTGAGAGTCCTTGAGAGAGTACTTTAAAAAAGAAATTAAAGGAGAGCCTCACTGGTGAAGGGGAATTGCTTTAATCATCTCTCATTCCTCATTTTAACAAAGTCAGCTGTGTGCTGCGGCTAAAGGCGTAACATATTTCGAATGACAGGGCTTGCGTTTCTGTGGCAGATTACACAAACTGTGGGTACGCACCAGAATATACCATTAAATAAAAGCACTTGTCACTCACGCTGAATGTGGAGAAATGAGATTGCTGATTGTGGGATTTTGCTGTGTCAGATTTTATTAATGACTTGTCAATCAGATAATTTTGTTGTTTCCGCCTGCTCCAGTGAGGCTTAGTGCAAGCTGAAAGTGCATCTTCTCATTTTCCACCTTTGGATTCAGTGTAGAGTTCAACAACTTCAGGGCCTGGTCACCTCCTTCCATGTCCTTTTACCCCCCCCCATCCAACACCTCTGGCCCTGTCATGATATGGGCTGATTGCAGCCGGCTAGCCCATTTTTCACTCACTCATTGTCCCCACTATGAGCTTCTCTCTGTGCCTGGATTACCAGCATATATCCCTTTTGTCTGCCCAACTGCCTTTCCTTCTCTAAACTCCATCTCTGCCTATTTGCCGACACCACTTTACCCCTACCAGAACGCCCGTCATCAGCTTTTTCCTTACTACTATCACTTCTGAAGGAAGGTCAGTGGTCCTGAAAACTCTGTTTTCTCGCCGCAGAATTTCTCCACATCACTTTGTGTGTTTGCTTCAGATATTGTTGCTATGCTGGTTGAACAATGAAAATAGGCCTCAATGCATGGCGCGAATATTTTTGCTCCTCTTTGAATTATGGGATGCACCTTGTGGATGGCCTGAAGCTCAGGACCTTGGTTAATGTCCCCTCTGATTAAACACAGATCTTTGATATATGCTCTATCCTGACGAGGACCCACGACCTTCTGCAAAATAAAACCTCCTGCAATGGAGAACTGCCTGTCTCAACATCATAGAGTCATAGAGATGTACAGCATGGAAACAGGCCCTTTGGTCCAACTTGTCCATGTCGACCAGATACCCTAAATTAATTGAACCCTATCTGCCAGCATTTGATACATATCCCTCTAAGCCCTTCCTATTCATGTTCCCCTCCAGATGCCTTTTAAATGTTGTAATTGTACCAGCCTCCATCATCTCCTGTGGCAATTTCCAAGGATTATTGAACAGATTTTATTCACATCAGAGTCCCATGCAATTTGTGAGGTGTTGGAGGTCAGTTGGATGGGGAGCCAGGCTTTTGTCCAGTTGCACAGATCATTAGGAAGGTACTCACACAGTAATTAATGAATTGAAAGACCAATTTCAGGCAATGGATACCAGCTATTCTACTGTGAAGAGACTGGATGTCTAACACATTACTGAATACAAATAGTCTGATAGCCACTGAAAATGTATCATTGGATTCATTGGAAAATATATAAAGTTTATTGCATTACACCAAGGACAGACTTGCAGCAGGACTAATTCTATTTATATATCTCAATATTTTTTCATTGATTTAAGAGGTTTCAGCCAATCGCTAAATTAGCTCTTTTCAACAAGTAACCAGCTGGACAACAGCAGAGACAGTGTTGATGTTCCCTTTTGATTATTTTATTTGCCTGCTCTATTTTTTCTGTCTTTCTTTGCCACTCCCCCAGGAAAAAAAAAATTATGATCAACAAACCGTTTGCATTAAGTCCCTGTTCCACTGACTATGACAGTGAGGCAGTGTACTCTGAAAACCTGTGCAAGACGTGATCTGAAAGCCCACCACCCTCCCAATCTAGTTTGCTGCTGAGGTGAAAGTATTGATTATGGGGCTGGGCATATTTGGCAATGGTCTCACTGACCAGACTGCCAAGGGCACTTCCTGCCTTTGTTCCGAATAAAATCACCGTGGGAACAAGTCTGTGGTTCAATGGGAAGTTCAAAGGGAGTAGAATGCTCGTTTATTCTAAGCCCAGTGTAAAACTAGCCAAAGTAAAGCATTGAGTATAGTGGTCAGAGACAACACAGTGTGGAGCTGGAAGAACACAGCAGGCCAGGCAGCATCAGAGGAGGAGGAAAGTTGATGTTTTGGGTCAGGGCCCTTCTTCAGAAATGATGCTACCTGTGGTGCTGGAGTGGGACAGAGGTTGTTGGAAGCACTGGATTCAGCTAGACTGACGAACTGTTTACCCATTGAGTTACAGTGATGGATGGCACAGACGCAGCCGATTCAGTGTAACTTGCCCATTCCGACCAGATATCCTAAATTAAATTTGTCCCATTTGCCAGCATTTGGCCCATATCCCTCTAAACCCTTCCTATTCATGTACCCATCTAGATGCCTTTTAAATGCTGTAATTGTTCCAGCCTCATGGTATCAGGATATCGTACAGCCAACCCATTTTCACCCCGTTATGGTCGCCATTATTAGCTTTTCTTACTCCCTGGCTCAACATCCATCCCTTTTGTCTTCCTAACAGTCATTCCCTCTCTCTCTGGGCTCCATCTCCGTCTATCTGCTCACTCACCCTTATCCCTTCCACAAACCCCTACCTTCAGCATTTGTGGCCCCTTTTCCTGTCTACTGTCAGCTCCGAAGAAAGACTCAAGACGTTAACTCTGCTTTCTGTCTCCACGGATGCTACCAGACCTGCTGAATTTCTCCAGCTTTCTGTTTTTGTGTCAGGATGTCATTCTGTTTTATCAAGCTTCCTGACTTAAGCTGGTAACACCACTGTTTGTGTTCAACTTGTCCAATGCATGACCATTTACACCTCAGCTCTGGCAGAAACCTATCCACCCAATCCAGTACTAGATAAGACTATATTTTGCAACAATATCACATTTTATTAATAAAACTGAGTTCTTGCTTGTATACACTGAAGACTCGACTGTCTTTGCTCATGGAGTTGATACGGCTCGGGAGGAGGCCGGTCAGCCCATCATACCTGTAGTGGCTGCCTTACTTAGTACCAGTTCCCTGCGCACCATTTCTACCCAAGTGATTATCCATTGAATGCCACCTCCACATTTCCATCTGCCCAGTCTTTGATACGTGGTCACACACACACACAAGCTTTTCAACAAATCTTCCTGTGCTCCTACCTTCAGGCTAGATAATGTGGATGCCACATTACAGGAAAAATGTGAGTGCATTGGACAGAGTGCAGAAAATTTGACAAGAATGGCTCCAGGAATGAGAACCTGAAGAAGATTATAAATTTATAGAAGTATATAAGATATTGAGGGGCACAGATGGAGTTGTTAGTACTCTGGGATGGGGGAGTTCAAGATGATGGGATACCTTTATAAGGTGAGAGGAGAGAGCTTTTAAAAAAGGCAGGGGCAAATGTTTTACACCGAGAGTGGCTCGTGTGTGGAATGACCTTTTCCTGAAGAGGTGGTGGATGTGGGTGCAGTTACAACATTTGAAAAGCATTTAGATAAGCAAATGAAAAGGAAAGGATGGGAGAATGTGAGTCAGGAGCAGGCAGAAGGGACTAGTTCAGTTTGAGATTGTGTTTGGCATGGACTAGTGGGACTGAAGGGTCTGTTCCCATGCTGTATGACTCTAAGACGAGACTGCTTTCTTGGAGAGAAGGGAGGCATTCAAGAGGGCATTGGGTGGTTATTTGGCTGGAAAAGGTGTGCAGGTGTATAGGGAAAAGGCAGGAGTTTGGCACTAGAGTATAAAGTCGTTGCAGGTATATTGGGCTGAATAGCCATCTTCTGCATTGTCACAGTTCTTTAATTAAAGAGAGTCAAGTTGTTAGTGTATACAAGCAAAAGTCATAGAAGTATTCATAAATGTGATATCATTGCAATACCATGTCTTGTTTGGGACATATTGGCAAAGCAATGACTATGCCAGTTCCCCTTGAGAAAGGATGTGATCAGCTGCTGTATTGCTGCGATGTACTAATGATGGAGCTCTCTCCATGCTGTTAGGTTGGGACTATTGGCCAAATGACAGTGAATTCCCAAGGCACCTGTATTAGTTTAGTGGTGCTATACAAATGAATAATGCGTCTATCAACGACTCGGGTGAAATGATATTTTTGTGAGATGAAGAAGTACAGACATTTCAGAGAATCCAATTAAGGATATTTCCTTATCTTGTTCCATCACACATCACACTGATATTTGTAAAGTGCTGAAATCTAATTGATAAAGTGAGCATGATACCATCATTAAACATTAAAGTTTAAATGTTGTTCAGAGTCCAAGCATATCCTTTATCATCGGAGTTTTATTTCAACTTACACACCACAAAACCCCAATACACTGATTACTTGTTCCTCATATGTATTAGATCTAATTTTCACCCGAATTTCTTTTTATATTTTGTAACTAACTCATCCTCTGATGGTATTAGACTCCTATGGAGCAGGTAGAGCTTGAACCAGATCTCCTGGTACGGAGGTAGGGACACTGTCACTGCACCACAAGAGTCTGTCAAAAATGCACATTTTGTAAAGACACACTCCACAGCTCACCACGTTCGGCAGGATTTGAACATGGGTCACCAGAAGACTACCTTGGTCTCTCGATTAATAGCCTCGTGATAGTATCACTGGGCCATCACTTCCCTCTCATACAGTTGTCCCTTACTCAACATAAAACCATCATCCGATGTCCCAATTACTTTTGGTCTCACACTCCTTACAGACCTTACTCAATGATAAAGACCATTCCAGGGGCTTGCTGTGTGTATTCATAAACACAAGATAATCCAATGATCTTCCGGCTGGTTAGAATCCCAAATATAAATGAAGATCGAAAATATTGAAGAAAAGAGTTAAGGATGGGGCAGAATATGTAGAAAAACACAGCAATAAAGAGTGAACGTGGTCTCACACACTGACTTTCAAACAGACTAAAGACTACCTGGCGCTCTTTTAGTCAGATTATTTCCAGATCTTCTCACTTTTAATTGACACTACAATCAGAAAGCCTCCGAGTGGCCTCCGAATCCATTTGGAAAGAATAAGTTTATAATTTTGTTTTGTACAACCCAATGCAGAGACTACAAACTGTGCAACAGACATCAACATGCTCTCAAAGCCTTTTACAGATCTGTCCCAGGCTCAAATTTGCGAGTTTCTGTCACTGAATTATCCTAACAGTCGAGCCGTAGAGATATACAGCATGGAAGCAGATCCTTTGGTCCAACTTGTCCACAATGACCAGATATCCTAACTTAATCTGATTGCATTTGACCTACGTCCCCCTTAAACCCTTGTTATTCATATAGTCATCGAGATGCCTTTTAAATGTAATAATTTTACCAGCCTCCTCCACTTCCTCTAGAGGCTCTTTCCATACTTGCACCACCCTCTGCATGAAAAAGATGCCCCTTACGCCCCTTTATCCCCTCTCACCTTAAATCTATGCCCTCTAATTTTAGACTTCCCCACCCTGGGGAAATGATCTTGCCTATTTACCCTATCCATGCAGAACATTTTTGCTTGTATTCCTTTCTCTTATGGAAATATCATTTTAAGTAAGCTATTGATAACAGCACTTTTCATTTGCATAGCATTGTTAGGAATGACTTGGGAATTCACTGTCACTTGCTCGATAGCTTGTACCTAATGCTGTTAAGAGAACTCCATCATTAATACATTGCAGCAATACAGTAGCTGATCACATCCTTTCTCAAGGGGAGCTGACATAGTCAGTGCTTTCCCAGCATGACCCAAATACAATGTTATATCATGCAATAATAGCACATTTATGAATAATTTTTCTGAATAAATCTGACTTGTTATCTAAAGAGACCAGGGCTGACTGTGTTTAGTATCGGTGTGAGAGCTGGATCCAAGCTCAGGTTGATTTTGAGGATCTGTAAGAGGACGCCAAATGGATGGCTATCCGTCATCTGATGGGCACTTGTGTCAAAGTAACTGGTACAGTTACTACCTTTACTATGAAGCACAGTTCAATTCTTGATGACCCCCATCCTTTGTGTTAATGAAGCAGTCTGAGCAGGAATACATCCTTCTCTAGCAAGAAATTTGGACAATGTGATAGGAGCCCAAAGTTTGCAATACTTGTCAGTGTGTGCTTCGTGAAAATTGATGGGACCCACAGGCAGCAGTGCTAATTTTAGCAAAACAAAATCACCTAAGTGATTTTGCTCATTTACTGCTTTCCCCAGATGCTTCCATCCATGTAGCATAAAGATATCTCCATTTGAATTGAACATGAGTATATTTTGTATGAGTATACCTTGAGTATGAAAGGACTGTGTAAGAAATAGTTTTTATTACGAAAAGGAAATGGTGAGATTAACAATCGTGAGGAATTTACTGGCAGAACTGGATTGCTTCAGAGCCATTTCATACCACTTAGCTTTTTGTTTCCTTTTAAAGATTATTCCAGGATAAGCTACAAGGGAATTGAAATATCATCCCAGAATTAAATGGATAGAAAGAAAGACAGCAATGCTTTCCACGGTAATTTTAAACACAGGAAAAAATTATTGTAAGTTTGAATTGGAGGCTGGTATAATGTGTGGAGAGCGATCTATACCTTCCCATTCCTGAGGATAAGCTATCCTATATTCTGCCAGTCAGTGCTAACCCTTGGCTTTTGATTATGGTAGAACTACAGGTGCATATTTTCGATAGTCACTTAGCATTTTACATCTTGCCAAACATACTGTATGGACCAAGCTTTTGGGCTTGTGATACCAGCCTGCTGGGCAGAAAGGAAATAATTAAATACTTCAGCAGTCATAGAGCTATACAGCACAGAAACAGACCCCTTGGTTCAAGTCGTCCCCAACGACCAGATATCTTAACCTGATGTCGTCCCATTTGATAGCATTTGGCCCATATCCCTCTAACCCCTTCCCAATTCATGGATCTATCCAGATGCCTACAAATTGTTGTAAATATACCAGCCTCCACCACTTCCTCTGGCAGCTCATTCCGTACACGCACCAGCCTCTGTGTGAAAAAGTTGCCCCTTAGGTCCCTTTTAAATCTTTCCCCTCTTACCTTAAACCAATGCCCCTCTAGATTTGGACTCCCTTGGCTGGGGAAAAAGACTTTGGCTATTCATTTCCTGTATTCCTCTCATGATTTTATAAATCTCCGTAACGTAGCCTCTCAGACTCTCACACTCCAGTGTGGGAGGGGCGTGGGGTGGGAGATGTTCCCTCCCATTCAGCCTCTTCCCATAGCTCAATCCCTCCAACTCCAGCAACATCCTTGTAAATCTTTCAACTTTCACAGCATTTTTGCGATAGCAGGGAGACCAGAATTGAACGCAGTATTTCTAAACGTGCTTCAGCGAGTGCTTATTGCAACAAAATTGCTTCCTAGGTACTCCAAGGTTTAAGTACAAAATCCAGGCCGATGCTTTAGTGTAATAGTGTGGGAATGCTGAATTCAACTAGGTTTTGTTTTTGGGTTAAGCATTGAACTAAAGACCTTCTTTTCTCTGAAGTGAATGCAAATGATCTTTGAAGAAAGTTTAAGGAGAGGCAAAGGTGTGGAGGTGATGTGACAGGACTAGCATTCCCGAACCCCAGGACGGTGTTCAATGGCCTTGGGCTTTGGTGGCAATGGTAAAATTTGAGTTCATTAAAGACAAAAACTCCTGAATTTGTGCAATCGTTATTGTTAAAAATCCATCTGGTTTCTTAATGAAGGGAAGGAAATCTGTCATCTTTACCTGGTCTGGCCTATGTGTGACTCCAGAATTATAATCGTATTTTTGACCTTAAGCTGCCCTCTGAGGAATTAGCACTGTTCATGTTGATTTGGAGCTATTGTGGTGCAGTGGGACTGTCCCTACACTGAGACCAGGAGACAGATTTGAATTCAACTACTCCAGAGGTGCATTAGAATATCTCTGAATAGGTTGCTTAGAAAATAAATAAAATGTTGATATAGCCATCAGCACCCACCATGTCATGAATGAATTGCCAACTTTGTCCTTCAGCTGATAAATGGTAAAAAGATATAAACCGATGATACCTTTTGCTGTTTGTGGGATCTTGCTGTGTGAAAACGGCTGCTGGTCTTGCTCACATTGCAACAATGACAACATTTAAGCATGTAAACCTTAAATTGTCCTGAGAGCTCCTTCAGGAGAGTTCCATTGGAGGATAGAGGAAGGCAGTAAAGCTGAAAATGATGAGGATGTGAGATGGAGCCACAGAACATGACATGACTTGACTGTTTAGAATTGTCAGAAATTGTTTTCTTCTCAAATTGAAAGCAATCAGATGTTCATCACACTTAAAGGTGTAATGGGAACATTACGATGATGATGATCCATTGTTCAAGAGGGAAATAACAAATTATAAAGCTTAGGTAAAGTGCGTAAGAGCATTTTTTAAAACGGAAGTATATAAAATGTACACGATCTAGTCGAACTCTGTCACATATTAGACCACCCAGACTGAGCATTGGGGAACTGATTATGTTAGTGAAGTGATGTTAACCCTGTTTAGACACCATATGGAGGACTGAGAGCAGTTCTGGGCACCACATCTTAGGAAGGATATGTTATCCTTGGAAGGAGTACAACAAGAATGATAGCTGCACGAGGAGATGATATAAATTAGACCTGCTTTCTCAGAATTTTGAAGGTTAAAGGGGATCTGATCAAAGCCTTCAAGATATCAACAGCCCTTCAGCCTTCTAAGCCTGCGCTGCCGTTCTGTACTAAAACTGCCTTCACTTACAGGAACCATATCCCTCTATTCCCTTCCTATCCATGTATTCATCCAGGTGCTTTTTGAATATTGCTATAGTGTCTGTTTCCAACACTTCCCTTTGTGTGAAATCTTGCCTCACACATCTCTTTTAAACTCCCTGCCCAACCCCTACCCACCGCCATGCACCTTGAACCTGTGCCCCCCAGTAATTGACCAGTCCGTCCTGGGTCTTTCCACCCGATCCATGTCATTCACAATCCTATAAACTTCTATCAGATCGCCTCTCAACCTCCTGCGTTCCAGTGAAAACAAACCCAGTCTATGCGAAATAACACAGTATGAAGCTGGATGAACGCAGCAGGCCAAGCAGTATCAGAGGAGCAGGGAGGCTGATGTTTCAGGTCGGGACCCTTCTTCAGAAATGGGGGAGGGGACCCCCATCCCCTACCCACTAACCTCATCCTGCCCCCCTGACCTGTCCATCTTTCCTAGACTAACCTATCCCTCCCTAACTACTCACCTATATTCATCTTCACTGGCTCTAACCCCGCCTCTTTGACCTGTCTGTCTCCGCTCACCCTATCTTCTCCTTTATCCATCTTCTATCCACCTCCCCCTGTCTCCCTGTTTATTTCAGAATCCCCTTCCCCTCCCCCATTTCTGAAGAAGGACCCCAACCCACAAAGTCAAGCTTTCCTGCTTGTCTGATGCTGCTTGGCCTGCTGTGTTCATCCAGCTCTACACCTTGTTATCTCAGATTCTCCAGCATCGGCAGTTCCTACTATCCCAGTCTATCCGACCTTTCTTCATAGTTAAAATCCCCCATACAAGGCAATATCCTGGTAAATCTTTTCTGTACCATGTCCAAAGCATACACATCCTCCTAGTAGTGTGTTGACCAGAACTGTGTGCAATATTCCAAGTGTGGCCTAACCAAAGTTCTGTAAAGCAGCAGCATAACTTGTCTATCCTTATACTCATTGCACCTTCCAATGAAGGCAAGCATGCCATAGGCCTTTTTTTTACTAACTTATCTCCCTGCGCTGCCACCTTCAGTGATCTATGGACCTGTACTCCCAGATCCCTCTGCATATCCATACTCGTAAGGGTTCTGCCATTTACTGTATAATTTGCACCTGTACCTGACCTTCCAAAATACACCACCTCACATTTGCCTGGATTAATCTGCCATTTTTCTACCCATGCCTTCAACTGATCTATATCCTGCTGTATTCTCTTAACAATCCTCCTCACTGTCTGCAACTCCACCAATCTTTCTATTGTCTGCAAACTTGCTAATTAGACCAGCTACATTTTCTTCCAATGTGTTTTGAGTTCTGGTTAAGGGTCACTGGACCCGAAACGTTAATTCTGACTTTTTTCCTCCACAGATGCTGCCAGACCTGCTGAGCTTTTCCAGCTTTTGTTCTACATTTTCCTCCAAATCATTTATGCACATCACAAACACAGCAGCTGTCCCAGCAGTGATCCCTGTAGAACATCACTAGTCACAGCCCTCCATTCTTAAAAGCATCCTTCCGCCGCCACCTTCGTCCTCCTATGACTAAGCCAGTTCTGTACCCATCTTGCCAGCTCACCCCGATGCCATTTGACTTCATCTTTTCTATCAGTCTGCCATGAGGAACCTTGTCAAAGGCTTCACTGAAGTCCATGTAGACAACACCAACTGCTTTTCCCTCAAAGATCATCTTCGTCACCTCGTTGAAAACTTGATCAAGATAGTGAGAAATGAACCCCCTGCAGAAAACCATGTTGACTATCGTTAATAAATCCATTTGCATCAAAATAAGTATAGATCTTGTCCCTGACAATCTTTTCCAGTAATTTCCCTATTACTGACCTGAGACTCACAGGCCTACAATTTCCAGGATTATTCCTGCAACCATTCTTGAAATAGTAGGACAACATTAACTATCCTCCAGTCCTCTGGGATCTTACCTGTGGCCAAAGAGGGTACAAAGATATCTGTCAGTACTCCAACAATTTGTTCTTTTGCTGACCTCAATATTCTGGCATTGATGCCATCAGGATCCAGGGACTTATCTACTTTAATACATCTTAAGATGCACAGCACCTCCTCCTTTTTAATAGCAACTTGGCTTAGAAACTCAACATTCCCATCCCTGAGATCTTCCATCACAAATTCTTTCCCTTTGGTGAATACTAACACAAAGTATTCATTTAGGACTTCTCCGACCTCTTCTGCCTCCACACATGGATTCCTTCCTTTGTCCTTGAGTGGGCCAAACCTTTCCCTGGCTACCATTTTACTTTTTATATATGTACAAAACGCTTTGGGATTCTCCTTTAATCCTGTTTGCTGATGATTTTTCATGGTCCCTTTTAGCCCTTCAAATTCCTTGTTTGAGTTCTTTCCTGTTTTGCATATATACTTCATCTGTTCCTATTCTCCTAGACCTTACGCATGCTTCCTTTTTCTTTCTGGCCACGGCAATAATAACTCTGGTCATCCAATGTTCATGGTATCCCCATCCCATTCTGGCAGGAACATGCTGCTCTTGAACTTTTATCAAATGCCATTTGAAATACTCCCACATGTCCGATTGTAGCTTTACCCTCAAACAGCCATGTCCAGTCAAAATTCTCCAGTTCCCGCTTAATATTGTTTTAGTTTGCCTTTCCCCAATTTAACACCTTCGCCCAAGGACTGCAGTTATCCCTTGAAGAAGTGGAAGGTATTTGTCCCTCTCTCGATTACAGCCGAAAGCTGGGGGCTCTCTTCCTGGGCTGCTGGTCTGCATGTGAGACAAAATCTGATTTCTGAATTTGCCTTTTTTGCCAAGGGGTGTGCTTATGGGCTATTACTATATATTGGAATAGGCAATTAATAACAGTTGCTGTGTCTATTATTCTGTTAAGTTTTCCAACAGAGTTGTTACTTCTTTCGTTGTCTCTTAACTATACTGTTTGAAAAATTGCGTTTTGCTTAACATCAAGTAATTGTACCAATTGAATTGCATCTGGAAAACAGTACTTTGTCTTTAAAAAAGGAAACGATTAGGGTCCACGCTACCTTCTTAAAATATTATGAGGGGTTTATTCTGGTCCATGACAGTACATTTTCACGAAGCAAAGGTGTTCAGGAATATGGAACAAAGGGAGGTATTCAGAGTTAGGGCTTATGATCAGCTATGATCTCATTGAACAGCAGAGCATCCTCGAGGGACTGAATGGCCTACTTCTGTCCCTATGTTTCTAACCCACGGGTTTTATTCTGGAGGTCCTTTGAAGAAATTCATCTCTGCTTCGCTGGTCAAGGGACAAGAGCAAGGAGATTATGGCAGAGCTTGAAGTTAATGTTAGTTAGGCCGCTGCTGGAGCACTGTGTACAGTTCTGGTCGCCCTGCTATAGGACGAATGTGATTGCCCTCGAGATGGTTGAAAGGAGATTCTCCAGGAAGCCCCCCCCCAGGCAGAACTGACTCAACTATGAAGTTAGACTAGATGGACTGGGTTGTCTTCATTAGAGGAGGGGAGGCTGAGGTGGGGGACACCTCTTTGTGTTGTATAAAGACGTGAGGGGCATATGTAGAGAAGATAGAGAGAAACTTTTCCCTGTAGAAGGCAAGTCAATAGCTAGCGTTCTAAGGCAAGGAGCAGGAGCTTTGGAGGAAATTTGAGGAAATGCATTCTCACCCAGAGGGTTGTAGATATCTGGAACTCACTGACTGAAGGAGAAGTAGAGAAGTAGGAACCCTCAAGATATTTAAGAAGTACTTAGATGATGGCTTTAAATGCCATAGCATCCACGGCTACAGGCCAACTGCTGGGAAATGGGATTAGAATAGACAGTGGAGGGGACAAGGTTAAGTATGTTTTCCCTTTAGTTGCAGATCTGTAGATCCAGTCTTTCAGATTAGTCCTATAATAGTGGTGGACATTGGTAACCCCCACCCAGTGTATATTCTGTGTCATTTCTACCCTCAGAGCTTCCCCTCCGCCTGCCATCAACAATCTCAATCAATGTCAGCTCTTCTGCATCACTACAGCACCTACAATCAGATGAGCAGTGTAATCTGCAAAATTTAGGAAGCGTGCTGAATCTTACAGATCTTGTTCATGAATAGGACTATCTGCCTTGCCCAGCTAGAGGATCTTCAATACTCTAGATCTGCCTCTACAGCCAAATCATAACATTTACCTTTGTGCTCTCTCCACGGAACAACCTGAAACATCAGGCTTTGACAGCACCCTGCCCCAAACTCTTGGATGTATGTGGACGCTCCCACAATCACCAGCACTATATCGGGAAGCAGTACACAGAGAGAGAGCCAATTGATCAGTCTCAATCTAGTGAGATCCCTGTGAGGAAACAAAAGAAGAATGTGGTTTGGAAAGACATTGAACAGTGGGTGTGATGAGAGTGAAGGTCAGTGGGTTTAATTGAGGGCATGGAACGCCACATGTAGAATGCTCTGAGACCATGTCAGTTAAGAATCGGTGAGATGGATGTATTCATCTCCCCAGGGGAAGAGATATTTGCCTCATGTTCCTAATGTGATGGAGCAAAAAACTGTTGGGACATTTGTTTAAGAGTCAAAGGCTCAGTTGGATTGCTGTAATTGATGTAGTCGTTCCTGGATCAAGAAGCTATGCTGTCATTTTTCCCGATTGCTCCTTACCTGGTACTGTTGAAGGGAGGTGCCTCTGCTGCGTAATCTTGATTGAGGATACAATTAACCGTAATATTGGTCTTTTTTCCCTTCTATTGGCTATGCCTTTAGTTGCCTTAGCCCAGAGCCCAAAATCTCGCATTCTTTGTGTCTCTTTTTCTCTGTCAACCTTAAGCTTGGAGTCACGCTGCCCTTCTATCGCAGCCTGCCCTATACTTAATCTTTCTTACTGCCCTCCAGAGTAATGGAAATTTTAACTTTGGAAACATTTCTACTGAAACAATGATTTGGAAATAGCTGTCAAGTTGGGTAGAACTGTGGGATAAAGGGGTGACGTCTGACTACATGATGTAATACCCTGGATGTTAATTGGACAGAAAAATCATGACCTGTCGGGTCATTAAGACCTTGTCCCTTGGAAAATCATGACCTGTCAGGTCATTAAGACCTTGTCCCTTAGAAAATCTTGCTTTCCAGAAGGTCGATGATGGGACCTGGTTCAGAGCCCAGAACAGAACCTGGCTCCCAGTCCCCACTCCTGTGGGGAAATTTCAGGCCCATCTGTTTGATACCAATGGGGAATCCCCAGTGTGATGCAAGTATTAATCAGATTGTCTCCTCACTCTGCATACATATTCACTGCACAGGTCTGTCCTATCTATCAGGGTAAGTTAGAAGTTCAACCACGAGCCACACTTTGCTTACTCAACCTTCTCTTGAAAAGTCAGAAAAGGTGGGCGATGCAGTTTCTAATATTTAGACAAACTCCCACGAAGGCAATGTGGTAATTGAAAATCATTGCTGTTTGTTGATGCCAGTACTGGAATTTCTTCTCACCGTGCAACTTCTTAATTCACAATACAATTACTTAGTAACAGGAAAAGACCCCCAGGCCTATCTAGATTTTTGCCTGCTGAGTTCCCCTAATAAATTTCTAAGAACATTTGTTCCATTCATTTGACCAGAGCTTATCCAGTGCCTAATAAATATTGCAGATGCTGGGAATCTGAAACAAGCAGAGAGAAACTCAGCAGGTCTGGCAGCATCTGCGGAGAGAGAAACAAAGTCAACATTTCAAGTCCAATTTGACTCCTTTTCAGAATAGTTAGTTCTAATGAAGGCTCATACAATATCTTGTGCCTGCTGGCTTGGGTGAGGCATATTGCTACCTCTCTGGATACTGTAAGTCTCACTGCATTTTGTACTTCTTGCAGATACCATTCAACATGAAGGCAGGGCAGTTGGTAGTATTCACTAGGAGATTTCCTTGCGAATGTTTGATACTATAAGACAAGCTGGGGGTCTGGAGTCAGATGTAGACTCCCAGAGCCTCTTACATCCTGTATAAATGAACCAGATGGGTATTTACAACATTCTCATACATATTATCACACCGCTGAGACTCATTTTGAAAATTACAGTTTTATTAATGTAGAATCAGAGCATGGTTATACATAAAAGGAGGTCACTCAGCCCAACTTGTGTGTTAGGAGCCTTAGCCCAGAATGTTTGAATGCTAGTCTGGTTATATTGTCACTGGGCCATCATTCCTCATGGTTTATTTATTCAGATTTAAAAACCCGAATCCTACCTGAATTATCTTAAATGACGGTCAGAATCCTGAACAAACTCAGAAACTGCAAGAAAACTCAGCAAGTCCGGCAGCACCTGTGGATAGAAGACAAGATTAACATTTCAGATCTAGAGACCCTTCTTCAGATCAGGTCAGAATTCTCTTTGTTCAAGGCACAAGATTTCCATTGAGGATGGTATTTAGGACCAAGTGCTGCCAACATTTTTATGTTGAAGTGAAAGACATTAAAGACCATGGGAGGTAGCAATGGTGCATCAGTATTCTCTCTGGAACTCATTAGCTACTCAATGTTTTGAACGTAGTTCTGACATGATAGAAGAGAGAAATTAAAACATTGCACGCTTGGATTTCAGCACGAGCTTTTGGAAACTTCTTTTCCAATATATTGAAGCCAGTTAGAATTCTGTTAACCAAAAAATTACTACCAGAAGAAGTCAAATTATTTGAAATGGGGGCTCTAAGTTACTGTATAGACGTCATGGCAACTTTACAGAGTAATGTTTAAAATCAATGTATTAACATCTCTTCCTATGAAATTTCTTTTCAGGGGAAGTGGCACAAGAGTGGGAACATTCATGCACTGTTTCCAAAATGAGCAATTATGATTTTTTTTGTCTAATTACTGGATGATTTCTTCCCAGGATGTACAAACAAGCTGAGAAAACATTATACTTACGTCATGGTCAAAGTTTTCCTGATTTGAGAACCATGTTCTTGTTTGGAAGGTTATTATTAAAGAATGACTAACTGTACCAGGAGATTTATACATCAGTAAAACCAAGTTCTGTGGATGCTTGAAATGTGAAATAAACACAAAATGCTGGAGAAACTCAACACGTCTGGCAGCATCCATAGAGAGAGAAAAACAGAGTTAACTTTTCACGTCTGGTATGACTACTGAGGAAGTGAGGGGTCTTAGAAATTTTTTCATGTACTTTTGACAAAGGTAGAGGCACAGGGAAAAAGACAGTGTTTGTTAACGTGAAGAAGGAGGTAAAGAGATATGAAGTGGATATAATTTAAGACATGAAAGAGAGTGAATGGGTCCTTCTACTGATGGAAAAGCAAATGAGACAAAAGCATAACAAGACTGGGGGAGGAGGGTAGAGGAGGAGATAATGTAAGAAAAATGGAGAACAGATGCCATATAGTCAGTTTCTGAAGTTATGGAATTCAATATTGAGGCTGGAAGGTGCCTAAATGGAAAATGTGGTCTTGTTTCTTGAGCTTGCTTTATGCCTCATTGGAACATTGTAGCCAGCTCAAGACAAGAATGTGAGCATGAGAGCAAGGTGCTTTATTGAAATGGTAAGTAAGTGAGAGGTCAGGGACACTCTTATGGATAGAACAAGGATGTTCTGCAAAGCCATCTCCCACATTTACAGATCAGTCTGATTATTATAATTTGTGGAAGAAATACTGGAAATCTGAGAGTGACTAAACATTTGGGCAGTTCTGAGCTGATCAGAGAGTGAACAGAGCTGGGTGAAGCATAGGTCATGTATGATTCCGCAGTTGGTAGCTCATTCCTGAAAATCACTATCTGTCTCTGAACTATTTTCCATTCAATTCTTCTCTGTCCATCTTTTCCCCGTTTAATTGCTTTTTACAGTAATTTTAATGTTTCGAAGCAGTGCTAGAGCCTTGAAAAGTCAGGCCCAAAGGATGTGTGTAACTCCAATTGCTGGGTGAAGAGGGTAGAGAATATTAAATGGTTCTTCAGTCTTTGAAAATAGATTGCACATTGGAGTTAGTTGATGGGACTACCTTTGCTGGCAAAGTTAGGAGGATATTAACTTTGCATTGGTATAGATTTGAGATCTGTTGCTTCACCCTCTATTTGGTCTAATGGTGGCTTATTAATCTCAGAAATCAATGGTGTTAAAATAAAATAAAATTTTAACCCTATAATGCTTTGGCAATAATACATACAACTGAAAGTTTAAACTTAATGTACTGGTAATGTTTCAAACTTCTAACGGTAAAGTTTCGAGTGGTTGAAAAGAATATCTTTCCTTTCCCAGGCTACCCTCAGTTCTGAAGAAGGCTCACTGGATCTGACATGTTACCTTTGCTTCCTTACCACAGATGCTGCCAAACCCGATCAGTTTCTCCAGAAATTTCTGATTTTGTTTCAGATTTCTAGCATCTGCAGTTCTCACTGCAACATCTCCCAGATATGCCCATATTGGAGATGTGATAGGACAGTGTACTGCTTTGATTTACATGGTATCCATGGTGTTTTACACAGACATAAACATGCTTTGGCATTATTTAAAGAATGATTGCTACATTACGACCATGAGTACACTTCAAAAGTATTCATATAGAATCATAACATCATAAAGATATTCAGCACAATAACTGATCCTTTGGTCTAACACGTCCATACTAGCCAGACATCCTGATTTAATCTAGTCCCATTTGCCAGCATTTTGCCCATGTCCCTCTAAACCCTTCCTATTTATACCCATCCAGATGCCTTTTAAATGTTGTAACTGTACCAGCCTCCATCGTTTCCTCTGGCAGCTCATTCTATGCACACACCACCCTCTGCGTGAAAAAGTTGCCCCGTAGGTCCCTTTTATATCTTTCCCCTCTCACCTTAAACCTAGGCCCTCTAGTTTTGGACTCCCCTACCTGGGGAAAAAAACTTCTTGGCTATTCACCCTAACCATGCCCCTCATGATTTTATAAACCTCTATAAGGTCATGCCTCAGCCTTTAACGCTCCAGGGAAAATAGCCCCAGCCTATTCAGCCTCTCCCAACAGCTCACACCCTCCAACCCTGGCAACATCGTTGTAAACCTATAGCTGGGAGACCAGAGTTGAATGCAGTATTCCAAAAATGGCCTCACCAATGCCCTGTACAGTTACAACATGACATCTCAACTCCTACACTCAATACTCTGGTCAGTAAGGACAAGCATACTAAACACCTTCTTCACCACCCTGTCAACCTGAAACTCCACATTCGAGGAACTATGAAGCTGCACCCCAAGGTCTGTTTGTTCAACAACACTCCCAGGACCCTACCATTAACTGTATGATGGCACCAAGTGTGTTTGGACATCCTGAAAATGTGAACGATGCTCTCCAAGTGTAAGTTCTTTCGGTTTATCTGCTCGCATTATTTTCCAGAAAATGAAGCTATGATCGATGGGAAAAGGTATATCTTTCTAAAATCTCAAATCTAAATCTAAGAGACCTTTTTTACAAGTGGTGTTCCATTTGCTGGATCACACAGCAGGAAATTGTCACTACAGCTCATGAATGTTCAACCCATGACCTGTCAGTGGGTGAAGTTTATAATCTGACTATTGGGCTTGATGTGTATATGCCCTGCTACTTTTTCCAGTACTCCACTGTTAAAACTGTATTAAGGGCTGGTGTGTCTGGGCTCTTTTGGATGAATTCAGGGGCCCTAGAATTGTGTAACGTAGCAACCAGATTTTATTAGCGCAGGCTGTAATCCAAAAAAATCCTAGACATGACTGTGGGAAGTAAAAGGTGAACCATCTTGGTTTTATCTGCTTGTTTAATGGACCAACAAAGCGGTCAAGAAATTGGTTGGAGGTCCTTGTCTCACTACTTATTTGGGATGAAAGTTCATTCGTGGTATGAGGGCGTTGCGAGCTAAACCAGTATTTATTGCCCATTCCAGTGGGCAGTTATGAGTCAACAATTGCTGCAGGTCTGGAGTCACATATAGGCCAGACCGGGTAAATGGCAGTTTCCTTCCCTAAAGGACATTTGTGACCCAGAGGGGTTTTTCCAGCAGTTGACTCATAGTCATCATTAGACTCTTTAATTCCACATATTAACTGAATTTAAGTGCCACCATCTGTCATGGCAGGATTTGAACCTGGGTCCCCAGGACATTATCTAGATCTTGGGATTAACAGTACAGCAATAATACCACTAGGCCATCACGTCCCCAGAGAAGTTTTGTTTTAAAGTGGTGGAATTGCTGACAGTGAGGATAATTGTCAAAGGATACATTGGGATATGGATTGCAGATTTGGGCAGAGAAATGGCGAATGGAGTTTAATTTGGACAAATGTGAGGTGATGCATTTTGGAAGATCAAATTCAGGTGCAAATTATGCAATAAATGGCAGAACTGTTAGGAACACTGACATACAGAGGGATCTGGGCGTATAGGTCTACAGATCCCTGAAAGTGGCAATACAGGTGGATATGGTGGTCAAGCAGATATACATCACGCTTGCCTTCATTGGCTGGGGCATCAAATATATAAGCTGACAAGTTACAGCTGGACTGTACTTTAGTTAGGCCACATTTGGGATATTGTGTCCACTTCTGGTCTCCACACTCCCAGGATGCTTTAGAGAAGGCGTAGAGAAGGTTTACCAGGATGTTGCCTGGTCTGGAGGGTTTTAGCTGTGAGGAGAGGTTGAATAGGCAGGATGCCTGTTCCTGTGCTGTATTGTGCTGCAAAAATTGCTTGTTTCTCAATTTGCAACTGTCAAAACACTCTTACAAATTATTTCATTGGCTGTAAAGCGCTTTGAAACATCTTGAAGTTGTGAAAGGTGTCAGAAAGACCGACTTCCATAAATTAGACAGTGTGGAGCTGGAGGAACACAGCAGGCCAGCATCAGTGGAGCAGGGAAGTTGACGTTTTGGATCGGGACCTTTCTTCAGAACCTGACCCGAAATGTAGCTTTCCCGCTCCTCTGATGCTGCCTGGCCTGCTGTGTTCCTCCAGCTCCACGCTGTGTTATCTCTGACTCCAGCATCGGCAGTTCTTACTATCTCAGATTTACATATATGTGTCTTTCTGTCTTTTTCTGCCTGGCTTTTTCTCTTTCCCTTTCTGTCTCTTTCCCACTTTCTGTTTCTCTGTTTTTCTTTCTTTGCTCTCTTTCTTTCTCCTTGCAGTATCTTGCTCCAAGTTGCCATTAATTTCTTATATTTTTTTTCCTCCAACACAGATCTGTCAATATCAGCTCGTGCTGGCGCTTCATTGAATATAGTGCACTGACCTGATTTAATTGAAGTGTTAATTAACGCATCCTTAATTCAGATTCCCTGAATGAAGCTGATCAATAAATGTGAATGTTTGTCGGCTTTCTTCAAGTCTTTGCATTTAAACAGAAGAAGGGAACCCTGAAAGTGCAAGTTAGTTTGACCTCCCTGTTACCAAGATGTGCATTTTCAGAAATGCAGCATTTAATTTGTTCTTTAGCTAATGCCAATAGTGTGGAATCAATTTCCGCACTGGGCTCTCCTCCTTAACCTCCCCCTCGCTTGAGGTGTGGTGACCCTCAGGTTAAACCAACACCAATCATCTCTGTCATGAGACAGCTATGCTATGGTCTGTTAAGACTCTGACAACATTACCCTTACCTAATGCCAGCAGGCTATAAACACTGCACCATTGGGCATCTTTGGTAAAAAGCCAGTTATGTTATTTTGGATCTCTGTTTGATAAGGAATGGTCAGGTGAACTATATATATCCCCGCTACAGTACAGATTGGCTCGCAAAGTGTTACTTGTCATGATCCCCTGTGCCGATCTATAAACCAAAAGAACCAAATGTTTCAAGTGACTCCCAAATGAACAAATTATTGAACAAGATTTTGCTTGTTGCAACTTTAGACTAACGCCCATCACAATGAATGTAAATTAAATGTAAATTAATGAGCAAATCTCAAACTATAAATTACATATGGAATAGCGGACAGAACAGCAGTAATTCTCATTGATCTTCGATGCAGTCTGCAGGTCCTCCAAATCTAGTCACTGGGTTCTTCCAAGCTCAGATCTTCATCGAGTTCCTTTCCTTAGAGAAGCTAAACTCTGGGATTTCTGTCCAGTTATTATGTTCCTTAATTTAGTTGGTGTAAGACTGTAGTCTTGCATGTTTCTGTTCAGATTTGTCGGAAACTTGAATATAGTCAAATACATAATACACTTTCATGGCACCAGTGTTGCCCGAATTTGTGAAGAGAATTGACCACCTCATGGTGGCACAATGGTTAACACTGCTGCTTTGCACCATCAGGATCTGGGGAGAATCCCAGTCTCCGGTGACTACCTGCGGGGAGTTTGCACGTTGTCTCCATGTCTGCGTGGGTTTCCTCCCACGGTGTAATGATGTACAGGTTAGGTGGATCGGCCATGCTAAAGTGCCCATAGTGCCCAGGGATTTGCAGGCTAGGTGGATTGGCCATGGGAATACAGGATTACAGGGATAAGGTTTGGGGTTGGCTCTGGGTGGGATGCTGTTTGGAGGATTGGTGTGGATTTGATGGGCCGCATGGCCTGCTTCCTCACGTTGGGGACAACATGATTTGAACATAGAACATAGAACACTACAGCGCAGTACAGGCCTTTCGGCCCTCGATGATATGCCAACCTGTGAAACCCATCTGAAGCTCACCTAACCTACACTATTCCATTATCATCCATATGTTTATCCAATGACCATTTAAATGCCCTGAAACTTGGCGAGGCTACTACTGTTGCAGGCAGGGCATTCCACGCCCTTACTACTCTCTGAGTTAAGAACCTACCTCTGACATCTGTCCTATATCTATCAGCCCTCAATTTAAAGCCATGTCCCCTCGTGCTAGCCATCACCATCCGAGGAAAATGGCTCTCACTGTCCACCCTATCTAATCCTCTGATCATCTTGAATGTCTCTAAGTCACCTCTTAACCTTCTTCTCTCTAATGAAAACAGCCTCAAGTCCCTCAGCTTTTCCTCATAAGACCTTCCCTCCATATCAGGCAACATCCTGGTAAATCTCCTCTGCACCCTTTCCAATGCTTCCACATCCTTCCTATAATGCGGTGACCAGAACTGTACACAATACTCCAAGTGTGGCCGCGCCAGAGTTTTGTACAGCTGCAACATGACCTCATGGCTCCAAAACTCAATCCCTCTACCAATAAAACCTAATACACCGTCTGCCTTCTTAACAAAACTATCAACCTGGGTGGCAACTTTCAGGGATCTATGCACATAAACACCGAGATCTCTCTGCTCATCCACACTACCAAGAATCTTACCATTAGCCCAGTGCTCCGTATTCCTGTTACTCCTTCCAAAGTGAATCACCTCGCACTTTTCCACATTAAACTCCATTTGCCATCTCTCAGTCCAGCTCTACAGCTTATCTATGTCCCTCTGTAACCTGCAACTTCCTTCCGCACTATCCACAACTCCACCAACTTTAGTTTTATGCGCAAATTTACTAACCCATCCTTCTACGCCCTCATCCAGGTCATTTAGAATGACAAACAACAGTGGCCCCAAAACAGATTCTAGATTTGTGCTGACTCTTCACTGAATATAGAGAACAGTGGACCCATTTCAATATGCTTAGTGTTTGTAAAACCTGGATGTTGATATTGCTATCAATGTAGTGGAATTCTCCGCACCATAGTGTGGCGTGAAACGTTAAAAAATTATTGAAAGATTGAAAACAATTCAGGATCTCAATCTCTGATGAAGGGTCTGGGCCTGAAACGTCAGCTTTTGTGCTCTTGAGATGCTGCTTGGCCTGCTGTGTTCATCCAGCTCCACACTTTGTTATCTTGGATTCTACAGCATCTGCAGTTCCCATTATCATTGAAAAGAGCGTGATCCTTTTTCCCATTTTTAAGCCTTAAACTTCAAGACCTTGCTGTTATGCAAGTATCTAATTCCCACACTTCTGCATCTTGGAATTCCCCAACTCCCTGTATTTATATGCCACATCTAATTCTCCCATCCATCCCCCTAGGAGCCATTTCCGCAAATTCCCAACATGTAAGTCAGAGCTCACACCTGGCAGCGCAGCTTTTCATTTGCTTGTCTTTGTTATGACCTAACGGTGTCATCAGCACAGTGACCCTACATGTTTCATGGGCATAATCCTCCTCATCCACGCAAGTCACAAGAGAAATGAGGAGTCAAGAGGGGTGGGCGTGTTGCTCCAAAGCCCTGTACTACATCAGTGTCACCACTGGAGGGCAGTAGGAATGATGGCAGTGATAGGGGCCAACTCTACGTAGAAATGTGATGTATCGTAGGCAATAGGAAGGGATTGGGATTCCAGGGGAGGGAATGTTCTTGCAGATCACAGTCATTGTGTCTTCCACACGGGGAGGATATGGGGTCATCGTGTAGGAATTTCCAAAGTCATAGGATCGGGGATAAAATGGGGATGTTTTCAAAGGAAGTCAGAGTGGGACGTTGCAGGAAAACAGGCCACAACCTTTCAATCTTCTCCAGACTCTGGGGAGATGCCAGAAAGCTGGACAATTGCAAATATTACAGCCCCGTTTAAGAAAGGATGTGAAGATAAGACTAGCAGTTGCAGGCCCTTCAGCTTGTGGTGAAGCTTCTAAAAACAATCATGCAGGAAAGAAAAGCTGGATGAACACAGCAGGCCAAGCCGCATCTTAAGAGCACAAAAGCTGATGCTTTGGGCCTAGACCCTTCATCAGAAAAGGCTTTTTTTTTCTGATGAAGCGTCTAGGCCCGAACCGCCAGTTTTTATGGTCTTAAGATGCTGCTTGGCCTGCTGTGTTCATCCAGCTCCATACTTTGTTATCTCGGATTCTCCAGCATCTGCAGTTCCCATTATCTCTATTCAGGAAGGAATTTGTGTCACATGGAAAAGGATCAGTTGATTAGCACCGACTCCCGAAGGGGATCTTGTATTTAACTAATTTGCTGGAGTATTTTGGAGAAGTAGCAGAGAGGATAGATGAGGGTAATGCTATGGATGTGGTGTACATGGACTTCCCGAGGCACTTAATACATTGCCAACAGCAGTCACGAGGAAGGTTATAGATCACCAGTATAAAAGGGACAGGAGCAACTTGTGAAACTCTGTCTACAAGCTCTCCAAGCCCCTCTCTTGTCGCCTTCTTAGCTGATTTAAGAAGTTAGAATGATTTCTGCACTAATATGTCGCCTGTAATTAGCTCTTGAAAGTCTTTACAGATCTGTAACTGAGCAACTGTTGAGTTTTGGTTATGCGTTAGAGGTGATGTGTTTTGTGCAGGTATTTTGGACTTGCCACACTTGACACTGTGATATTGGTTAGCATCAAGTATTAAACAGTCAGCTGCTCACTGGTACCTGACATTACTATTCATAGACAACAAGTACAGAAATTTGCAGAAATGCTGGACATCTGGCACCATCTCTTCAAAGATGCTGCCAAGCCTGTTGCGCTTTTTCAGCTATTTTTGTGTTTGTTTCTGATTTACAGCATCTTCAGTTCTTTTGGTCACTGTTCATTAATACAGGCACTCTAATTCTGACCTCATTCCATTGGGGAAAGAAATAGGTTGCCTTTTTCATAATTCTCTGTGCACATTTGTATGCGTTAAATAATTTGTATGTCAGCATGTATGTGCACATACTGTTAATTTATACAGCATCTGTATACACTCTATACCAACCAAACAGTTCTGAGGATTCAAAATATTGGACATAGCAAGAATTACAGGGTGAAGAAGGAATCTGACCTGAAATGTTAGCTTTCCTGCTCTTCTGAAGCTGCCTCGCCTGCTGGGCTACTCCAGCTCTACACTGTGCTATCTCTGACTCGAAATGTTAACTCTGTTTCTCTGTCCACAGATACTGACTTTCTCCAGCGCTTCCCATGTTTGCTTCTGTATAGCAACTGTTGCTTATACATCTTGTACTGTCCGGTATTATATGTTCATTGTATCCTGTGCACTGTATCTGTGTGCAGTAAGTCCCGTTTATGCACTTGTGCTGTGAATATTCTGTATTTTGTATGGTTTTATGTGTATGTAATTTCAGTTTGTGATTAATTTTGGACATAGTTAAATAGAGGGCTGGCACGGTGGCTCAGTGGTTAGCACTGCAGCCTCACAGCACGAGGGACCCAGGTTCAATTCCACCCTCAGGTGACTGTGTGGAGTTTGCACATTCTCCCTGTGTCTGTGTGGGTTTCCTCCAGGTAATCCGGTTTTCTCCAACAGTCCAAAGATGTGTAGGCTAGTGGATTGGCAATGGGAAATTGCCCCGTAGTGTCCAAGGGTGTGCAGGTTGGGTGAGGTAGCCATGAGAGATGCAGGGTTACAGGGATTGGGGGGGGGCGGAATGCAATGAGGAGGGTCTGTGAAGGCTCAATGAGCTGAGTTTACATGAGAGAAGATTCCACAAAGATAAAAGATCCGAATAGTCATGTATTGCAGACTGTCAAATAACTAGCAATGGCTGGCAGGTTGCAAACCATGCAGAGGTGAACAATAAGACCCCAACACCCCATCACTGTCCCGCCTGGGGCCTGGAATCCAGCAGTGACATTAGTTGGGTGACAATCTTTGATCCCTCTGCTTTGCTTGTCCCAGGATCTTAGTGTTGTACCAGTTGAATTGGTGGTTCTCCTTATCCATGTGGATAGAGATGAGCCAATAATTTGTCTGGGACAACACCAAGATCCTGGGGCAAGCAAAGCAGAGGCTGGCACGGGAATTCCTACAAGCCTGGTAGTCCACAAAGACAGCCATCAATAAACACGTAGAGCTCGACCCCATATATACTACTCCACTACAAAAGAAAACCGGAAGTGAGGTAACCCAGCTCAACTGACACCAGAGTTTAAATAACAGGCGAGAAAACACAACGACGCTTCATTGGAGGCTGCGCTGATGATGTCACCCAGCAGGGTAATGGAACGTCTGCGGAACAACGAACCAGCTCGGCGAGCCAACCAACCACAACCCGAGCTACAGATCTACTCTAAAACCTTTGTGGAACTCATTGCTGCAGAGGGCAGTGGAGGCCAAGTTATTGAGTGTATTTAAGACGGAGCTAGATAGGTTCTTAATTAGTAAGGGAATCAAAGATTATAGGGAGAAGGCAGGAAAATGGGGTTGAGAAACATATCAGCCACGATTGAATGGCGGAGCAGACCGACTGGGCCGAACAGCTTAAATCTGTTTTTATATTTTATGGTCCCATGGTATATACAGTTTGCTTACTACTGTATGTATACATTTTGTAAATTCTGCACCATATTGATACTTCTAGATTATGGTTTTAAATTCATCTGATATGTGGAGAAATAGTTAATAAATAACCTGCTCTCTGGAGAGCTATCCCAGACTTCCAGGTCCTACTTTATTCGGTAATAGCCCTGAAAGTAGTTGTAAGTAGTTTGTATTTCGTTTTGATAAAAGTTCCTTTCATGCCATGCCTGTTTTTTTTTAACTGAGCACCCAACCTGAGGGAAAAAAGGGACTCATTCATCCATCAGTCTCATTCTTCATTACCTATGGCATGCCTCAAAGGGCAGGAAAAGGGAGGATTTAAATTGTCTTTTTGAAAACTCGAGAATCTTGTTTAATTTTCTTTAAATGAGCTCTTGCTGGAATTTAATATGGCTTCCATCAAACATACATTAGCTGCATTTAGATATGGATTCGCAAGTTTTCCTCTGAGGATGCTGAAATATTCTCAAAACAAGCGACTGAAGGGTACATGAATTCACCACAGTTTGTAAGAATTGTGGCCAACATCACAATGATGTAATACCCAGAATCTACCCCACTGACTGGCACAAAAGTGAGACTTAGCGTGACAATGCTGTGGCTTTAAGAGGTGTATTTTGTCCTGGTTTGTTTTAAGGGAGAGATTCAATGAGAGAGTGATGAGCAGTCTGTGGTAATGTGAACAGTTTGTGAGGCCTTGGGTTTTCTTTTGTTAAATTGCAACAATAGAAGCAGCCTGAATGGGTGTGGCCAGCTCTCTAAGACCAGGTTTTCTAGTTTTTTTTAACCTTCTAGTTTCAGCAGAAGTCTTGAAGAAGTAGAAGCTATATTTTCCCCCCTCTCTCAGTTACAGCTAGAAGCTGGGATTTCGCTTCCTACTGTGGGTGCTGCATGTAAGAAAATCACATTTCTGAATTTGCCTTTTGCCAAGGGATGAGTTTATGGGATGTTAGTGTATTGGAACAGGTAATTAATAATAGTTACTGTATCTATTATTCTGTTACATTTTCCAATAGGGTGAAGTTATTCTAAGTACCTTCTTTTGTTGTATTTTAACTATAATGTTTGAATAAATTGTGTTTCGCTTAATGTGGAGTAGTTTGACCAATCAAATTGCATCTGAAACTCAATATTTTACATTTGCCTTTAAAATAAGAAGAAGTTAGGCTCTCAGCTACCTCCTTAAAATATTTTGAGGGGGTTTGGTCAGCTCCATAATGTTAGTGCGACAGAACCGGTCTAGATAGCGATCTAAATAATATTGGAAAAAATATTGAAAAATATATGGTCAATAGTAAGTAAGTCACACTGGGCAAGGGCCCGTTGTGTTCCAGGTTGTAGATTAATGTGGATACAGGATTGGCTAACTTGTAGAAGGGGCGATTGGGATAGGGGAGGAATTTTCAGGATGGTGACCTCTGAACGGAGTGGCACCGGAATCAGTGGATGACAGAAGTAAATGCACTGTCTTCAAGTTTGTGGAGAACACAGAAATAGGCAGGAAGGAAAGCAATGAAGATTATTTAGTGCACTTGCATTTACAAGGACGGTCAGTGGGCTGAAGCTTGGCAGATAGAATGTGAGGTTACGTGCCTTGATAACACAGGTAGAAGAGCTGAGTAGAATTGAAATGAAGAATGTAATTCAGCTTTATACATGAGGAATTTGGGAGTCCCCATGCACAAGTCACAAACAGCTGGCATACAAGCTCAGCAGGTAATGGGGAAGGCAGATGGAATGTCAGGCTTTATTTCAAAGGGAATGGAGTACCAAGATAGGGAGGTCTTGCTTTAAAAAAAAGAGACATTATTTAGACCACCCCTAGAGCACTGCGCACAGTTTTGGCTCCTTCATCTCAGGAAAGATATACTGATGTCGGAGGCAGTCCAGAGCAGGTTCACTCAGTTGATCCTGAGTATGGGAGGATTTTCTTCTGGGAGAGTTTGAGGATATTGGGCCTGTACTCATTGGAGTTTAGAGGAATGGGAGGAGACCTTATTGAAACAGATGAGATTCTTCAAGGACTCGATAATGTAAGTTGTTTCTCCTGGTGACAGATCAGAGGGCGTTCTCTCAGAATAAGAGATCTCCCATTCAAGACTGAAATGTGAAGGAAGTTCTTCTGAGGGTAGCCAGTCTGTGGATTTTTTTCTGCTGCAGAGAGCTGTTGAGGCCGGATTGTTCAGTATAATTAGTTAGGAAATCGAAGATTTTGGTGGAAAAGAAGCATAAGATGGAGATGAGGATTATCAGATCAGCACACTTTTATTGAACATATACAAAGTTGCTGGAAAAGATCAGCAGGTCTGACAGCATCTGTGAAGAAAAAACTGAGCTGTGAGGAAGGGTCACCGGACCTTAAACATTAATCCTGATTTTCTTCTTCACACGGTGGCTCAGTGGTTAGCACTGCTGCCTCGCAGTACCAGGGGCCCAGGTTCAATTCCACCCTCGGGCGACTGTCTGTGTGAAGTTTGCACATTCTCCCCATGTCTGCGTGGGTTTCCTCAAGCACTCCAAAGATGTGCGTGTCAGGTGGATTGGCCATGCTAAATTGCCCGTAGTGTTCATGGATGTGTAGAGTGGGTGGGTTTGTAAGAGGATGGGTCTGGGTGGGATGCTCTGAGGTTCGGTGTTGGGCCGAAGGGTCTGTTTCTGCACTGTAGGGATTCTATGATTCTAGATGCTGCCAGACCTGCTGATCTTCTCCAGCAACTTCTGTTTTTGTTCCTGATTTACAGCATCCGCAGTTCTTTTGGTTTTTACTTTTATTGAATGTGGGAGCAGTCTGGAAGGGGTGGATGATCTAGCTCTGTTCCTACATTTTATAGTAACAGTTGAGTAGTGCTCGATTGGAATAAAGGTTGGGAAGAATCTAGTCGTTGACTTAGATCCTCATCACAAACGTGATTCTCAAGACTTCTCCTGCATCCCTGTTCCTGGCAGTGGTCACCTGAGGAATGAGGCCATTCACAATACTGACATAGTATTTTGCTACGAGACGCGATTCCCAGCACACATCCACCATCGCCAAAAATGCCTACTTCCACCTCTAACAAGTTCCTGACTCTGCACTTGCCTTCATTTGTCTACCGTTGAAACTCTCAGCCCTGCCTTTGATGCCTTGGCTACTCCAGTGGTGATCTCTTACTTTCCACACCATAACCTCAGGTTTATTCAAAAGTCTCATTCATCCATCGACTTTTTAAAAAAACTGATTTATTGTTGTCACGTACCTAGATACAGTGAAAAGTTTTGTTTCACGTGCAGCCCAGGCTGATCATACCACACAAAGTATATTAGGATAATGGAACAGAATGAGGAGCACAATGTTACAGCTACAGCACAAAGAGCGAGATCAACATTAAATTTGAATTTTGAGAAGTCAGAAGTTTAATAACAGCGGGGGAAAATGCTGTTCTTGAATCTGTTGGTACATGTGATTAAGCTTTTGTATCTTCTGCCTGACAGAAGCGGCTGCAAGAGATTATAACAGGAGTGAGAGAGGTCTTTGTTAGCTGCCTTCCCATGGGAGTGAGAAGTGTAGATGGAGTCAATGGATGGAAGGTTGGATTGTGTGACAGGCTGGGCTGTGTTCACAACTCTCTGTAGTTTCTTTCACCACCATATAATGCTCAGTGGGCAGGAAGAGGGAGGATCTAAATTGTCCCTTTTGAAAACTACCTCGCTTAACTTCCTTTTAATGAACTGTTGCTGGATTTTATAATGGCTGCCTATCCAGCACAGAAAATCAATGATAGAAGGTGTAGAGCTGGATGAACACAGCAGGCCAAGCAGCATCTTAGGAGCAGGAAAACTAACGTTTCGGGCCTAGACCCTTCATCAGAAATGGGGGAGGGGACCCTTGGAAGAGGTTTCACAGTGGGGTTAAAATTGTATCAGAGATAATAGGAACTGCAGATGCTAGAGAATCCAAGATGACAAGGTGTGGAGCTGGATGAACACAGCAGGACAAGCAGCATTTTAGGAGCAGGAGAGCTGACGTTTCGGGCCTAGTCCCTTCATCAGAAATGGTGTTGGCTGCATATGGAGGTAATGACCAGGACAAAAGAGAATTCTTTATCACCTGAAATGTCAAATCCCTTACATTGCATGAGCATTCTAGCCAGGCCAACACAAAGGAATAACAGGTAAGGTGTCTACCTCAGCCAGTTCTGAACAAAGGAGATAATTGAAACTCATGAGAGATAATGGGAGCTGCAGATGCTGGAGAATCTGAGATAACAAAGTGTGGAGCTGGATGAACACAACAGGCCAAGCAGCATCTTAGGAGCACAAAAGCTGACGTTTTAGGCCTAGACCATTCATCAGAAAAGCTGAGTGGGACATCAAGCTTTGGACGCTCATTACCTTGGCCTGAAATCTCAGTCATGTGACTGAAGCTGCTGCTTTGTTTGAATTGCCTTTAATTATACAGACTCTAATTTCTTTCACAGTCTGTTGGTAACACCAGAAATGAAAGCAGCTCCAATAATAGCCTCTATGTTATTGCAACCGCAAAGACTTTCCCCTTGGTCATTTTACATTGGGCTTCAAAAACAAAGTTCGAAGAAACATACCACTGACTATTATCTTTAAAGTGAAAAGAAAATCAGAAAATAAAATTTAAAAATCATTTTGGGGTTCTGCTTAGGAGAGAAAGACAATTCGAATCTGTCAATTCATCTCTATCTCTTCTCTGCGGTATTTAAGTCTGAATTTCCAAATTCTCTGACTTTTCAAATTGCTTCACTCCTCCCTATCTCTGTGACCTTTCCCAAGCCTCTTGAGGTCTTTTGTGCTCCTCTAAGTCTGGTCTCTAGTCTTCAATTTTTATTGTACCACTACAGTCAGTTCACCACCCAGTCCATGAGCACAAGAATTCCCTCCCCAAATTTCTCCACCTGTCTAACGCACTTTCCTTACACCTCATTGACTAACCTTTTGGTTGCCTGTTCTAAATTCTCTTTATGCTACATGCTGTTGTGTTTTGTTTCAGAATAATCCGATGAGGTGCCTCAGGACATTAAAAGAGAATAATACAAAATATTGTGGGTTTATTTGTGGTATACACTGGCTATTAGTCAGAGCCACAGACCCTATCACTATCTAAACAGCGATGGTCTCTTTTCGATAGTGGTCAATGGTGGAGACCATTTTACCTAGATCATGAAACATGTGTCTAAGCAGGAATGCATTCTGGGACACTCAGTTCAGTCAGTATTCCACGCAGTGTAACAGTTTATTTAAAGATTTGTTGCTCGTTGGCAATGCTCAGCCTTGGCTCCAATATACATAAGTTCATACTAAGTCTATGCAGCAGTGATCACTGGGGAACATTTTGCCCAGACAGTAATACCTACTGGTAACAGATCCCAAAGAGTGAAGTGCGCTGGATAATTTGATGGTCTGGCAAGTGATATAAACGAGGTAAACATTCAGCCTGAGGATTGAGAGACATTGAATCTCTGTCAGCCTAGACAGTGACACACAGGCCAGATAATGCTGCAGTGATTGGAACCAGGTAGACCTCATTGACGGTGACATCCTTGTTTGGTCCAGGTTCACAACCTCAATCAGGAAAGCCCTGGCTGACCAATATGAACAGGAGATTGAGAATCTCCTCATTTCAGGGACTCTCTCTGAGCTAGTTGGTCACAGCCAGTGTATTGTGCCCGAATAAATAAAGGGGGACTTGGTGATAGGATCCTAGCCTCTGGGTAGTTATTTCAGATGCACATTGAGTAGGATATATTGTGATTGCAGCATTGTTTGAACTGGTATAGCCTCCAGAAAGATAGGGAGATTGATGGAGGACGATATTAGCCTTACTGGTTAAGCACGCAATCTCTCCAATAGGAAGGATATAACAATGGAAGTTAAGAGACAGAAGTGAATCTTTATCACTGATGCTAAGCCATAAAAGGAGGACAAAGTCAGCAGCTGCAAGACACCAGGTTATAGTCCAACAGGTTTATTTGAAATCACAAGCTTTTGGGCCGCAGCCCCTTCGCCAGTTGAGGTATGAGGGAAGACCACGCACACACGCGCACACACACGCGCACACACACGCGCACACACACACACACGCAAGCACACGCACGCACGCACACGCACACAGGAACCACGCTCCCCAAACCGAGCTAGCCCCATTTGCCAGCATTCGGCCCACATGCCCCCTACTCCGTTCCGATGTATGGAGCTATTCATATGTCTTTTCAATGTCGTTACTGTACATGCATCTACCACTTCTTCTGGCAGTTCAACCTATTTACCCTCAACAAACAAGAAGATTCTTTGAGGAGCTGGATGATGTTAATTGACCCGATAAGTGGGAATTGTAGCAACATCAATGTCAAGAGGGGAAGCTGCTTGAGAATTAAAGGGGATAAAAACTAGAGTGATATATAAGCAAGGTGAGGTTTGAACGAGTTAGTTATGAGAATTGAGGGATGGATGGCGATAACTAAATAAGTCATCTTAAAACTTGTGACTAGGAAGTCCATGAGCTCCAATTTGTCGGGCAGGAGAGACTTGTAGTGCAGATGAAACACTGGTGCATTCTTTGCACTGGCACAAGTACAAAGTTACACATATTGGCTAACTCAGTCCTAGACTGGGTAACACATTGTTTACAAGAAGATTCATCACACTTAACAAAATATTTGCTGCCATTGGCTGTCATAACATTCAGTAACAATGGTTTGAAATGCCACTTCTTCTGTTTTATATATTGTAAATTAGGCCCCCTAGTTTATTCTACGTTGTTAAATTCTGCTTGTCTATTCTTTTAACCAAAGGAGCAGCCTCACCTTATAACTCCCCGACCTTCTGTTGGAGACGTATCTCTCATCAGCAAAGTGGAATATCCATCTTATTTGTTAACGAATGTCAACTTAGGATAAAGAAACATTTATTTTACTGTTTTAAGGAGCATAGGACTCTTTACAAAAAAACTTATTGTGCAAAGAGAGATCTGGTCCTTAGAAGATAGATTGTTTACTATGGAAGCCGAAACCTACGGAGCAAAGAGTATTGAAATATTCGAGATACCTAAGCAAATAGACAAATGGAATTCCACTCACATATTTCAGATTTCCACAAGCTTGAGAGCAAAGTGACAGGATTCAAGTTTAGTAGAATGGAAAGGCACAAACAGTTTAACTTTGTTTAGCTGTGAAGAGAGGAATGATAGTCTGGAATCAATGCACGAGGGACAGTGTATCAGAGAGTCTGCGAACATTTTTGGAAAAAATATGGAGCAACGTTTGTTTGTGAGGGATGGAATTAAAATTGTTTGCAAATAGAAACTGTAAGTATTCAGCAGACTTGGCCAGGATCTGTGCAAAGAGAAACTGAGTTAATGTTACATTATATTAGTTGTGGGGCTGTACTGATGGATTGTGGTCTCTTATCCAGTTTGGTATTATTCTGTGATCTTAGAAAACCGTTGGTCTATTTAAAATTTTGGATTCGACTATTGGACAAAATCTGATTTTTAAAAGTGAACTGTGCGAGTAGAAAGTGGCTACTTTGCAGTCATGTCAGAAATCAGATAACCTTGTGGTTAACAGTTTGCTCGTAATATCGTAGCATACCACAGGGAATACAGTTTGTGATTTGTGCTACACAGCTTGTCAACTGTAAACTGCTCTCCTTCCTCAAACTAACCAGAGGGTAGTGAAGGTAAATTTTGGCATGCTTGCCTTCATCAGTCAGAGCATTGAGTGCAGGAGTTGGAGTGTCTTGTTGCAGCTGTACAAGACATTGGTGAGGCCGCATTTGGAATACAGCATGCAGTTCTTGTGACCCTACTATAGAAAGGAAATACTTAAACTGGAAAGAGTGCAGAAAAGGTTTACTAGGATGCTACATGGACTGGAATGTTTCAGTTATTAGGAGAGGTTGGATAGGCTTGGATTTATTTCCCTGGAGTGTGGGAGTTTGAGGGGTGACCTTTATAGAGGTTTATAAAATCATGAGAGACATAGATAAGGTAGAAAGCCAACAACTAGAAGGTATAGGTTTAATGTGAGAATGGAGAGATACAAAAGGGCCCAGGGGGACAATTTTTGTACAGGGTGGTGTGTGAACGAGCTGCCAGATGTAGTGGTGGAAGCTGTGCCAGGATTTGTGATCGGGTCTCTGGATTAATAGTCCAGCATTAGTACCATTGCTAGTGATTAGTCTCCTCATGTTTTATGAACAAAATCTGATGCTTATTTAACAGGGCACTCTATGAATGACTGAACATAGAATCCCTTTAAACTTTTACAAATGCAATCTTGTGCCATCTTAAACTACATAATCATTTAGTAATAGTCAGTTGTTGGTGAATTACTGTGCTTCGAGCACCAAGAGTTATTCAGCACTATTTGGCAAGTTCTCTGAAAGACTAGTCATGCTTGACCAACCTTGTAGAATTCATTTGAGGAATAGTGGAGGATACTTTCAAGAAATAGAATACATGTGGTTTATGTGCATTTTCAAATAGTGTTTGAGAAGTTACCACATAAAGAGGTAATGATTAAAAAAAAGGGCACAGGTTATTAAGGGAAAGATTAAACTTGTAAAGGACTTTAGTTAGGTTGCAGATTTTAAGAGATAATTGGTCGGCTTACATGCTGTGGAGTTTTATAATTCATTTACTGCACTTCTTTTTAACCCTGAAGTCTCGTGCAATAAATATCATGCTGCAAATCAGAAACGAAAACAAAAGTTGCTGGAAAAAATCAGCAGGTCTGGCAGCATCTGTGAAGAAAAAAGTCAGAGTTAACGTTTCGGGTCGGGCTCTGAGGAAGGGTCACACGTTAGCCCTGATTTCTCTTCACAGATGCCGCCAGACCTGCTGGGCTTTTCCAGCAACGTCTGTTCTGGTTTCTTAAATAAGTACAATGTTCTTTAAGCCACAAATCCCCCTCCTTAGACACCAACTCCAGCTGTCTCGGACAACTCTGATTCTGATGCATTGAGTTGAGTTTTTAATTATATATTCACGCCGTCTCTGTGACTATCTACTCTACCTCCTCTGTCTATGCCTCTGTTTATCTGCAGCCGAAACCCTCATCTCTGGCTTTGGTTACTTTTGATTTGAGGTTATCCAAAGGTCTGCTGTCTTTGTTCTATCCTGCCCCACACCCAGTTCACCCATCACTTGTCTGCTCGTTGACCTACATCAGCTCCCGTTTAAGCCAAGCTCCCATTCTGAAATTCTCCTGTTTTCAAATTCCTCCATGGCCATACACTCCTTGTATATGCAAACTCTTCCAGCCACAACCTTCTGCCATCTCTACACTACTGCTCATACTGGCCTGTTGATCATCTCTGGTTCTAATGGCTCCATCACTGGTGGCCAAGTCATTAGCTGTCTTTAGGCCTAAACCCTGGGACTTCCTCACTACAACGTGCTCTCCACCTTCAATTTGCTTCTTCAAGCTTCCCTTTCTGACTAATCCTCTGACTGTGTACTGTCCTTACCAGGCTTGGTGTCAACCTTTGATTTTAATGTATGTAAGCATCTTATTATGCTAAAGAGGCTATTTAAATGTAAGTGTTATAAATTTCATGCACCCTGAAACATGACCAATAATCCATCCACCCCCCCCCCCCCCACACCCCCTCAGTGATTCAATGTAAAGTGCCTACCAGTTTTGTACTGATCATTTCATTGGCTTCAGTGAACCTCAGGCAGTAACCACACCATCGATTGGTTGCTTCAGGTAGTCGACCCTTCTTGAAGGGAGGACTGTATTGCAGTAGGATGTAGCTTGGAGATGGGAAATGACAATCAGAACAATATAGCGAGAGTATGTTCCAAGAGTTTTAGGGTATTAGACTGCAGCAGAGACCATAGAATCCCTACAGTGTGTAAGCAGACCGTTTGGCCCACCAAATCTGCCGCAACCCTCTGAAAAGCATCCCTCCCCATTCCTCTATCTCTGCATTTCTCATGGCTGACCCACCTACCCTGCACACCCCTGCACACTATGGGCACTTTAGCATTGCCAATCCACCTAACCTGCACATCTTTGGACCGTGGGAGGAAACCGGAGCACCCAGAGGAAACCCATGCAGACACGGGGAGAATGTGCAAACTCCACACATACAGTCACCCGAGGCTGGAATCGAACCTGGGTTCCTGGCACTGTGAGCCTGTGGTGCTAACCACTGAGACAGCATGCATAGAGGATGCAGAAAGAAGGAGAGATGTGCTCTATATCCGTAGGGAGTAAGGAGACCTTTCAGACACACATAGGAGGAAAGGAATGAGTGCAGATAGCTGTTGGGGGTAATACAGAAAAGCCTGAATGCGTGTGGTAAGAAATACAATGATCTCACACAAATGGCCAAGATCAGTGAATGCACATTTAATTATTACATCAAATCAACCATACACCAAGTCCCATACTGCTGATAGTCACCACCAGCTCCTAACTCACCTATTGGCAATCTACATCGCTGAGGGACTTATACCTAGCATTCAGGTTTTGGCCTACCTTCACAGATGTTGGTGGTAGATATATCTGCATGTCGTATCACCCATGGGTGCTGGCCATTATTGGGCTGGCCATCCTGCCAAGAGTGCAGCTGTAATCATCACAGATAACAGTGCCCATGCACCTAGACTTGTTTCTCAAATTCTACCACTTCCTCATCCCTCACACTGCTTTCTGATTTAGAAGCTGTGCATGAAGTCACCGTGCACCTCTTACTTTTTCTGGAACCTGACTGTTTTGTTTTTCTCCCTCCAGATACCTGAGGGGTACAACCTGGCCAGGTACTAGTGGACCTGTAATTACAGTTAGGATGGACATTGAACATAACTCAATCTCTTACTTGCTACCATCTGATTGTGTACTGACAATAACTTAGAAGGTAACTTGAAGATAGCATATGCATCAACCATGGGTTCTGGAGGGCAGTTCACATGAGTTCTGCTGCATTTATGGGTGAGTAAAGAAATAAGACATTGGGAAAGCAGAGCCCGTAATCTGAAACACTGATGAGTCCATTTGGACCAGGGCTTTGCTAGAGTCCATCACCTCCACTATGAAAATGGTGGCCGGTCTCATTCACACACTTCTGGAGCTCAACTACAATGCAGTGTCTAACAGATTAAATCACAGCTTCTGCTCACAGTATCAGAGATAATGGGAACTGCAGATGCTGGAGAATTCCAAGATAATAAAATGTAAGGCTGGATGAACACAGCAGGCCAAGCAGCATCTCAGGAGCACAAAAGCTCACGTTTCGGGCCTAGACCCTTCATCAGAGAGGGGGATGGGGAGAGGGAACTGGAATAAATAGGGAGAGAGGGGGAGGCGGACCGAAGATGGAGAGTAAAGAAGATAGGTGGAGAGAGTATAGGTGGGGAGGTAGGGAGGGGATAGGTCAGTCCAGGGAAGACGGATAGGTCAAGGAGGTGGGATGAGGTTAGTAGGTAGATGGGGGTGCGGCTTGGGGTGGGAGGAAGGGATGGGTGAGAGGAAGAACCGGTTAGGGAGGCAGAGACAGGTTGGACTGGTTTTGGGATGCAGTGGGTGGGGGGGAAGAGCTGGGCTGGTTGTGTGGTGCAGTGGGGAGAGGGGACGAACTGGGCTGGTTTAGGGATGCGGTAGGGGAAGGGGAGATTTTGAAACTGGTGAAGTCCACATTGATACCATATGGCTGCAGGGTTCCCAGGCGGAATATGAGTTGCTGTTCCTGCAATCTTCGGGTGGCATCATTGTGGCAGTGCAGGAGGCCCATGATGGACATGTCATCTAGAGAATGGGAGGGGGAGTGGAAATGGGTTGCGACTGGGAGGTGCAGTTGTTTGTTGCAAACTGAGCGGAGGTGCTCTGCAAAGCAGTCCCCAAGCCTCCGCTTGGTATCCCCAATGTAAAGGAAGCCGCACCGGGTACAGTGGATGCAGTGTAAGGCTTCCTTAGCAGATGACCCAGTGGCTGAGGAACGAATAAAAGCATTGTGACTATTGCCAAGTTGTCTTTTCCTTTGCTAATGTTTGCTGTTAATCGAAAGCTAGAAACATGAACTAAACCGTCTTATTTAGACATATGTCTCACTGGTTTAGTATGGAGAAACTTTAATCGACCTCAGATGGCTTTAGAATGACAGTTGATTTGGAATAGATATAATTGTACAGTGTGGAAACAAGTTGTTTGACCCTGTTCTGTGTCAGTGCTAAATCACAGTGTAAGCAAATGTTCACAATTATTTGCCCTTTCACAAAAGCATTTCATGATCATTTGTTTTATGCGCAAGGCGAGCTGATTTCAATAGAGGAGATAATTATAAATGTATTAAAAACAAAGTTGTTGGAAACGTTCAGCAGGCCTGGCAGCATCTGTGAAGGGAAAAGCAGAGTTAATGCTTCAGGTCTGGTGATCCTTCCTCAGAACTGATGGTGGCTGGGAAAACGTCAGTTTATATGCAGAAAATAGGGAGGTGGGCGGGATAGGGAGTAAACGATCTTTTGATTTTAATTATAAATGTATATTTCCTTTGATACTATGATAATATAAAACTACTATTGTGCATTTTTGCTACTTGCATTGTCATAACCCCATCAATGGTCTGAATTTATAGAGCCCTATTAAACCACATTTTAGTTTTTCAAATATTCTGACATTATAATAACAATAACCTACAGCAAAGCATTATTCTTAAACAGGATGATGGTTAGTTTATTACACAACTATTGCTAGGGATTACTGAGTAGAAAGTGATGCAGTTTAGCCTCAGAGATAGTAGGAACTGCAGATGCTGGAGAATCTGAGACAACGAGGTGTGGAGCTGGATGAACACAGCAGGCCAAGCAGCATCAGAGGAACAGAAAGGCTGACGTTTCGGGCATAGACCCTTCATTTTTTTTCTGAAGAAGGGTCTAGGCCTGAAACATCAGCCTTGCTGCTCCTCTGATGCTGCTTGGCCTGCTGTGTTCATCCAGCTGTAAGCCTCATACAAGATAACAAAGTGTGGAGCTGGATGAACACAGCAAGCCAAGATTCTGCTAATCTAATCTATCTCGCCCACCTTGATTTTGAAACACTCCATAAAAGGTCCTCATCTGAGGAGCACAAAAACTGACCTTTTGGGCCTAGACCCTTCATCAGAAAAGGGGGAGAGGGAGAGGATTCTGAAATAAATTGGGAGAGACGGGGAGGTGGATCGAAGGTGAACAGAGGAGAAGATGGGTGGAGAGGAGACAGACAAGTTAAAGGGTTGGGAATGGAGCCTGTAGAGGTGAGTATATGTGGGGAAGTAAGGAGGGGATAGGTCAGTCCGGGGAGGCAGACAGGTCAAGGGGGCAGGATGAGGTTAGGAGGTATGAATCGAGGTGCGCTTGATGTGGGAGGAGGGGATAGGTGAGAGGAAGAACAGGTTAGGCAGGTGGGGATGAGCTGGGCTTGTTTTGGGATGCAGTGGGGGAAGGGGAGATTTTGAAGCTTGTGAAATCCACATTGATACCATTGGGTTACAGGGTTCCCAAGCGGAATATGAGTTGCTGTTCCTGCAACCTTTGGGTGGGATCATTGTGGCACTGCAGGAGGCCCAGGATGGACATGTCGTGTAAGGAATGGGAAGGGGAGTTGAAATGGTTCGCGACTGGGTAGCACAGTTGTTAGATGCGAACTGAGCATAGGTGTTCTGCAGAGTCGTCCCCAAGCCTCCGCTTGGTTTCCCCAGTGTAAAGGAAGCCACACCGGGTCCAGCGGATGCAATATACCACATTGGCAGATGTGCAGATGAACATCTGCTTGATGTGGAAAGTCATCTTGCGACCTGGGATGTGGGTGAGGGAGGAGGTGTGGGGTCAAGTGTAGCACTTCCAGCGGTTACAGGGGAAAGTACTTCACTACACCTTATACAGTTTAGCCAGCCTGTTTCCTCTGTTTCCCATTTCTATCAAAATAACTGCCAATCCCCTCATGAATGCTTCAATTGAACCTATCTCCACCACGTTTCCATTCAGTGCATTATACCCCCTAACTATTTGCTGAGTGAAAATGTTTGCTTCGCATTACCCTTTCTTCCTTTTTACATCTCTTTGAATCTATGCTCTGCTGTTCTTGTTCCTTTGAGTGGCAACAGCTTCTGCTAATCTAATCTATCTAGCCCACTCATGATTTTGAAAGAGCCCATAAAAAGCCCTTTCTGCCTCGTTCTCTCCAAAGAGAACTGTCCCAACTTCTTAAATCTATCTTCATCAATGAATCTCATCCCTAAACCCATTCTTGTAAACCACTTCTGCACTGTCTCCAATACATTCACAATGAGAAAACAAAGTGTGGAGCTGGATGAACACAGCAGGCTAAGCAGCATCTTAGGAGCACAAAAGCTGATGTTTCAGGTCTAGACCCTTCATCAGAAAAGTCTAGGCCCGAAACATCAGCTTTTGTGCTCCTGAGATGCTGCTGGGCCTGCTATGTCCATCCAGCAACACACTTTGCTGTCTCGGATTCTCCAGCATCTGCAGTTCCCATTATCTCTCACATTCAAAATGAGATGTCCACAATTGTACACAATATCCCAGCTGGAGTCTAACAATTATCTTGTCCAAGTCCAACATCTTCTCTTTGCTCTTGTACACCATGCCCCTTCTCATTTATCTGTTTATGGTTCGATAAATATGATATAATGAAATAAAACTAAGAATTGCAGGTGTTAGAAATCTGGAACAACCATGGAAGTTAATAAAGTTATCAGACCTTTGCGTATAGGAGTTGGGACATCTTGTTGAGGTTGTACAGGATGTTGGTGAGGTCTCTTATGGATCACTGTGTTGAATTCTGGTCACCCGGTTACAGGAAGGATATGATTAAACTGGAGAGGGTTCAGAAGAGGGTTACCTGGATATTTCCAGGAATGGAGGGTTTGAGATATAACAATATTTGAGGACTTTCCTCACTGGAATGTAGGAATTTGAGAGGTGACCTTATTGAGATTTATAAAATCATGAAGGGGTCAGAGAAGGTGAACGACAAGGGTATTCTCCCTAGGGTGGGGGATTGTTTTTAAAGTGAGAAGACAAGGTTTTAGAAAGGACATAACAGGGCAACTTTTTTTTACTTGGAAAGTGGTCCACCTGTGGAATGAACTGCCAGAGGAAGTAATGGGTGTGGCTATAGTTACAATATTTAAAAGACATTTGGATAGGTTCATGACTGGAAAGGTTTGGAGGGATATGGGCTAAGTGCAGGCAGGTGGGACTAGTTTAGTTTGGGAACATGGTCGCTGTGGACTGGTTGGACTGAAAGGTCTGTTTCTGTGCTCTATGACTCTGTGAATGCTCTCTCCATCTTTCCTGCCACTTTCAATGGCCTGTGCACATAAATAATTGTATTTGCTCATGACAACACCCATGTGCGGCCCTTCCATTGAAACTCTTCAAGCGTTTTTTCTTGCAAACCAGCAAAGCTAATAAGTGGTTCTGTATAGTTTTTTTTTAAGAAGAATCATATCTAGTTATTGGAAAAATGGTTACTTTTGGGTGAAGAACTAGATTCTCTTATTAAATATGCTTTGTTTGTGATAAACCCATTTTCAGATAAATTAACAAAACTGCATAAGGATACTGAGCGCAAATATTTCAAGGAATCTTGTTTAATACAAAACCATTCTAAAATGCTGCCTGTTTACACTGAAACATAAATGACAATATGTAAGGAAAATCCAAGTAAGTTTCAACAAAAATCCCAAACCATAATTCCATTGTAGTTAAATAGCACAATTTTGAATGAAATTTGTTCCCAGATGTGCACAAAATAGAAACTCTGTTTCAAAATGTAATGCACTGGGTGGGCAGCGTGGTAGCTCAGTGGTTAGCACTGCTGCCTCACAGTGCCAGGGTACCCAGGTTTGATTCCACACATGGGTGACTGCATGGAGTTTGCATGTTCTCCCTGTGTCTGTGTAGGTTTGCTCCAGTTTCCTTCCACAGTCCAAAGATGTGCAGGTTAGGGTGGACTGGCCATGCTAAATTACCCATAGTGTCCTGGGATGTAAGGTTGGGTGTGTTGGCCATGGGAGGAGCAGGGTTGCAGGATCTGGGTGATGAGCTCTTCAAAGGGTCGGTATGGGCTCATTGGGCTGAGTGGCCTGTTTCCACACTAACGATTCTGTGAATATTTGTTTTTAGTTATTTTTGCTTCTTTTTCAAGAAGGTTTAATTCATTTAAAGCATTTACGTTAACCAATCTGTCAGCAGAGGGACTGGACAGAAATACATTAATTACACATAAATAGTGCTGATAGATATGGTTAAAATGTTGGAAATCTTAATGTTTGGAAGTCTGAATTCAATGTAAATTACTTCTTAAAATCCATTAAAATGTTTCGAAATTTTCCTTAATTGGTGAGTGGAGAGTGCGATGTGTTAATTTAGTCAGAGGTGTGTGAATTTTAAATAATGCAGCGATAACTCGTGACGTGGTTTGTGTCACTGCTCCTTATGTTTACAAACAAACGTGCAAGTACTTGCTGAATAGTTTGTCATTTTGCCGAGGAAATTGTTATTTTCCTCATTCTTTTCTGGGATTGTGTGCGTTGGAGGCAAACTCAGCATTTTACTGTCTGTTCCTACATGCCGTTGACGTGGTGATAGTGGGGATGGTGAGTCAGCTCCTTAAATTGCTGGAGTCCGTGTGCTGTAGGAATACTTTATCGTACTGTTGAGAATGCACTGACGGAGAAACATATATGTCCAAATCTGGATGGAGTGAAACATGAGTGTGCTGTTAGCCCTATGTATGTGCTGTCCATGTTCTCCTAGGTGGGAGAGATCCCAAGCTTTTTATAAGGTGGCTTCACTGAAGCACAACTTGATCACTAGTGCTGGTCAGTAATTAACGGAGACCCAACAACCTCTCTTAAGATCTGAAAATAATGACAGAAGATATTTCCACCTGGATACAACTTTGACCATAAGATATAGCAGCAGAATCAGGCCATTCATACCATCGAGTCTACTCTGCCTTCATGGCTGATGTATTTCTCACCCCATTCTCCTGCCTTCACTCCATTAGCCTTGATCCTCTTACTAATCAACAATGTATCTCTGTCTTAAGTACACAGAGTGCCTTAACCTCCACTGCCCTCTGGCTGAAGAGATACTTCCTCACCTCTGTCCTTTCAGACCGAGGGTGTGACCTTGGGTCTTAGTCTCTCCTACTAGTGGAAACATCTCCTCCACATTCACTCTACTCGGGCCTCTCATTATTCTGTAAGTTCAATGAGATTCCTTCCCTCATCCTTTTAAACTCCATCGAGTACAGACCCAGAGCCCCTCGACCGCTCCTCATATGCCAAATCCTTCATTCCCAGCATCATTCTTGTAAACCTCTCCTGGACCCCCTCCAACACCAACACACGCCTCCTTAGATAGGGGGCCCAAAACTGCTCACAATATTCGAAATGTGGATCTTGTACCAACTTCATTATTATCACGACTAAGTGTGGAAACACATCAATAACTTGTACTTCAAGCAGATATTCAGAGGAAACCTCTATCTGTCACTCTGCCATCTTCAGGTTTGGCAATTTTGAAGTTCTTCTGAATGATCTCCCATTCTCCATCTTCTATCAGCCTCAACCCACCTAATAGCCTGATTCCTGCATTCTATCTCAATATCAGGTCAGGGTCATGCTTCTGTTCCCCTCAAGTCTGAAATCTAAAATTCCTGCAACTTTAAATGCCTTCAAAATCTCATCACATCTGTAATACCCTAGAGACTCTTACCACTGAATGCATTCGTCTATCTCTGGCCTAGTCTTTACACTTTCACCGCTGGTAGCCACACTCTTATAGGATCTCCTCAAACTGCACCACCTTCTGTTTCTCCTTTAGGGCTAGAGTAACCAACTGCAGTGGTATGTAATCCATGATGTTTGAATGTATGGCTTGCGTCATTCCATGCTCCACACACCTACCAATTGACCTCTTACAAGCCTACTTAATCCAATTAGAGAGTGAATCGAGGTTTTATTTCACTCATAGAGAGGTCATCCTTTGAAATTAGTTGTTATGGAAGGCTGTGGAAGCCGAGTTGCTGAGTATATTCAAGAAAGTGATTAGTAATTCATTTTTAGATGTTAAAAGCATCAAAGATGATCAAGAGAAGGTATGGTGTTGAGCTAGAGAATTAGCAATATCCATACCGAATGGTGGAGCCTAGATCCAATGACCTACTCTTGCTCCTAATTTCAATGTTTCTACGGAGAAATAAAGTTCTCACTAGAATGGTAGACTTGAACGCGGTTCAAACACCAGTTATCTTCTGATGTACAACAGTCTGACTTAGGCACGACACCAGACCCACAGTAATATGCTTGATTTTTAAATGCCCTGTGAAAGGGCTTGGCAAGTCAGTCACATATACCCAAACTGCTCCAGGTGCCAACTGGATTGCAATGGTTCAACAAGGTGGCCTACCACCATCATAATGGGCAACAAAATACTGGCCTTGCCAGCAAAGCCCATATTCCACCTGAGAATAGAAAGAAAGGGAAGTTAAAAACATTAATTAGTATCAGATTTCTTTGGAGAAACTGGATTCCAGCCCTATACTTTCCAGTATTGGCCGCTGATCCTCGGGGTTCAGAGCTGCTCAGGACCTGCAGCGTATGGAACTGTAACAGCTGTTCAAGCTTGCTTGGGGACATTTGGAGATGATGGATTAATCAATGTTACGGACTGAATCCGTGGAGTTTTTATATTGTAATTGGCTTGCTTAGAGTCAGCCGAAACCAGTCTGTGAATAATATGAAGGTTGATACAGCTGGAAAGACACAGCTGTTCATTTTCACCCCATCTCGTGTGCTTCCCCTTAATTCATTTCCATTTCTTTTGTGCACTGTTTTCTTTTAAATCCCCAATTTTTCAAATTCCTGGTGTACCAGGCTGGTGATTTTCAATCCTTAATGTACTGTAGATTGATGCCTTTCTTTCCCATGTACCATTCAGTACTCCGCAATCAATCCCTCATTGTCTTTCTCAGTCAGTAAAAGACCAACTGCCTAGTCTTCATTGACATTGTTAACTGCTACCTCCCCTTGATCACTGTATTGACATTGTCAAGTGATAAAGTGTTTATAATAATGCTTAATGTTATGGCTTGACTGAACTTGACCAGCATTGAAAGTTAATTATGAGAAATGCTGTCATTAATTTGTCTGGGCTAGTCCTGTCTCCCTCTCTTAGACGTCGGCCTGTTGCTCCGTCTGTTCCATAGTTTCACACATGTCTCTCTTTTCCTGGCAAGGTCTCTTGTGGTGGCTTACTCTCTTACCTAGTCTTATGAGTTCTTTCTCCATTAGAATCACTCTACCTTGCTCTCTCTCTCTCTCTTTGTGTCTGTGTGTGTGTGTGTGTGTGTGTGCGCGTGTGTGTGTGTGCGCGCGTGTGTGTGTGCGCGCGTGTGTGTGTGTGCGCGTGTGTGTGTGTGTGCACGTGTGTGTGTGCGCGTGTGTGTGTGTGTGCACGTGTGTGTGTGTGTGTGTGTGCGCGTGCGCGTGTGTGTGTGTGCGCGTGTGTGTGTGTGTGCGCGTGTGTGTGTGTGTGTGTGTCTGTGTCTGTGTGTGTGTGTGTATGTTAAAATCTCCTGTATCTCTTTGCTTTCTTTGTGCTCGTTCATGAATATGGGTGTCACTGACAAGGCCAGCATTTATTGCCTGTCCCTAGTTGCCCCGTGAGAAGTTGATGGTGAGCTGCCTTCTTGAACCGCTGCAGTCCATATGTTGTAGGTTGACCCACCAATGCCTGTAGAGAAGGAATTCCAGGATTCTATGCCGGTGACACGGAACAAATGGCGATATATTTTCAAGTCAGGTTGGCGTGGCCATTGGAGGGGAACTTGCAGATGGTAGTAGTTCTGTGTACCTGCTGACTTTGTCCTTCTGTAGGTGGTAGAGGTTGTGGGTTTGGAAGGTGCTGTCGAAGGAGCCTCGGTGAATTTCCACCATGCATCTGGTAGATGGTAGTTTTGGCAGGTTCATGATGTAAGACCAATGGGACAAAGTAAAGAAAATGAAAGATCTGTTCAGAGGAAACATGAATGCTTGCATGATAACAAGGTGTGGAACTGGATGAACACAGCAGGCCAAGCAGCATCTCAGGAGCATAAAAGCTGACGTTTTGGGCCTAGACCCTTCATCAGAGCTCCTGATTGTGCTCCTGAGATGCTGCTTGGCCTGCTGTGTTCATCCAGCTCCACACTTTGTTATCTTGGATTCTCCAGCATCTGCAGTTCCCGTTATCTCATGAATGCTTGCATTGTAGCTATCCAAATTCAAAACAGTTGACTAAAGGTACAAGCTAGAAAAAAAAAAGAATCAAAATTAAAAAGAATGGAACTAAATGGAAGTAAAGATTATAATCCAAAATTGCTGAGCTCTTTTGAGTCCAGATTACCACCCCATCAGTCTACTCTCAGTCAATCAGTGTGATGATGGAGGTATTATCAATGGTGCTAACAAGTACTTGGAGGCTTGGAGACCCCTTTGCAGAACACCTCCGCTCGGTTCACGTCACCTCCCAGTCGCGAACCATTTCAATTCTCCCTCCTGCTCCTTGGATGACATGTCCATTCTGGGCCTCCTGCGGTGCCACAATGATGCCACCCGAAGGTTGCAGGAACAGCAACTCATATTCCGCTTGGGAACCCTGCAGCCCAATGGATCAATGTGAACTTCATAAGCTTCAAAATCCCCCCTCCCCCAACTGCATCCCAAAACCAGTTCAGCTCGTCCCCGCCTCCCTAATCTGTCTGTCCTCCCACCTGTCCCCTCCTCCCACCTTAAGCCCCACCCCATCTCCTACCTACCAGCCTCATCCCCACCTCCTTGACCTGTCTGTCTTCCCTGGACTGACCACTCCCCATCCTAACTCACCTCCCACACTCACCTTTACTGGCTCCATCCCCACCTCTTTGACCTGTCTGTCTCCTCTCTACCTATCTGATCCTTTATCCATCTTCCACTCACCTCCCCCTTTCTCCTTATTTATTTCAGAATCCCCTTCCCCTCCCTCATTTCTGAAGAAGGGCCCAGACCCAACATGTCAGTTTTCCTGCTCCTCTGATGCTGCTTGGCCTGCTGTGTTCATCCAGCTCCACACCTTGTTACCTCAGATTCTCCAGCATCGGCAGTTCCTACTGTCTCTACTGTTCTAGTCACCGTGCTATTGAAAGGATGTTATTAGATTGGGTGCAGGAAAGATTTATCAGGATGTTGCTGGGAATGCAGTGTTGGAGTTATAAAGATAAGCTGAATAGGGTTTCTCACTGGAACATAGGAGTTTGGGGCGGTGGAACTGATAAATGTTTATCAAATAATGAGGGATATGAATAAAGTGTCTTTTTCCTAGGTTGAGGGATTTCAAAACCAGGCGATATATTTTTAAGGTGAGAGGAGAAAGATTTAAAAGGGACCTGAGGGACATCTTTTTCACACAGAGGTTAGTTGTAGATGGAAGGAGCTGCCAGAGGAAGTGGTGGAGGCAGGTACAGTTACAGCATTTGAAAGAATTTGGATGGGTATGTGAATAGGAAAGGTTTAGAGGGATATGGACCAGATGCAGGTAAGTGGGACTAGTTTAGTTTGGGATACTTGGTCGGCACTGATGAGTTGGACTGACTGGGCTGTTTCCTTGCTGTATGACTCTATGACTGTAAAGTTGAACAAAAGCTAGGCATTGAGCTTCAACAGAGCAGGTCAAGGTGGAAAATGGAAATGACAAGTGACAGGAAGCTCAGGGTTATGCTTGTGGTCGGTGTTGGGGGGGGGGGTGCAGGTGGTGTGGTGTGGGAGGTATTCTGCAATTGATCACGCAGTTCTGAGGAAGGGTCACTGGACCTGAAACACTAACTCTGTTTTCTCCCCACAAATGCTGCCAGACCTGCTGAGCTTTTCCAGCAACTTTGTTTTTTTTTCCTGATTTACAGCATCTGCAGTTCTTTTGGTTTTTAATCACTCAGTTTACATTGTGTCTCCCCACTGTGGAGGAGCCAACAATGTGAACAGTGCGTGCTGTATACTATATTGTAACAAGTATGAGTAAGTAGCTTAAATGCAAAATGTGGTGGACCCTGCAAATTTGAAACAAGTGCAGAGAATGCAGGAGACTCTCAGCAGGTCTGGTAGTGTCTGTGGAGAGAGAAACAGTTAATGTTTTGAGTCCAACGTGATTCTTAGCACTCTTGAGCAGTAAATTGCTCTTTACTTGGAAGGATGGTTTATCTTTGAATTGTAAGAAAGAAGGAACAAAAAGGATAGATTTTGCATCTTCTGTGCTCACATTGGAAATGTGATGTGAGCAGGGGAGGCTGACTGAGGAGTGGGTCAATGGCTCAGAGTGGGAACAGTCTGTTTTGAATATTGAAAGGAGAGGCGAAAATGCATTTCATGATGGGAAAATACTGGACGTGGCAGAAAGGATGGAGGATGAGCCATGGAGCATGAAGGTACCACTCTTAAACAAAGCTTTTCACTGTTTCTCAGGACAGATGACAATCTGTCAATCAATCATTGACCAATTGATGGATTGCAGATGGTGAAAAGGAGTGCTCTGTTGTGGGTCAATATGAAGGGGAAGGGGCAAAGGCAGAAGTACACGAAATAGATAAGGCACAGTGAAGGGCCCCAATGCCAGGCCATGAAGGAATTCCTGGTTGAGTAAAGGACAAGCCATATTGAAAGTGCCAGTATGGAAGGTTGCATCATTGGAATGGATGCCATGGAGATAAAAACTGCAAGAATGGAACACAATCCTTACAGGAAGTGGGTGTGAGTGATTCAGAGCTGTCCACAAATTAGCATATTGCTTTTTTGAGAGAGAGATAAAAAGAAGTGTAGATGCTGGAGAATCCGAGATAACAAGGTGTCGAGCTGGATGAACACAGCAGGCCAAGCAGCATCAGAGGAGCCGGAAAGCTGATGTTTCGGGCCTAGACCCTTCATCTGAATCATTTCTGTACATTGTGAATGGCCATGGTTCCTTTACTGATCCTTGTGGATCACTGTTTCCCACCTTCTGCCACACTGACTATCTAATTCTCATGCCGCTCTTGACTCTCTGTCTTGAAGGCAGCTATTAATCTATTCAGCAGCTTGTCCCCTGACTCTGAATTGCCTGACCTTATTTATTAATCTATTATGGGAAATCTCTGTGAAGGTCTTCTGAAAATCTAGATAAATTATATCTATTGCATTATAACTCTCTACTCTCTTTGTTACTTCCTTGACATAAAAATATCAATAAGATTGGTGAAATGACTTTTACGCTGAGATCCATGATAACTTTTTTTTTATTTTCTAGAAGTCTTGCTATTCTTTCCTTTGGTGGTAAATTCATTTTTTTTCTACACTTATGCTTAAGTTGACTTGTCTTTGGTCCCTCGGCTTGTTCTGTCTCCCTTCTAAAAGATAGCAGGTTTTATGCAGTATGTATGGATTTCCACACAATAGGACCAAGGGTTTGCTAACCATGCCTGAATTTCCTTGTCTTATATACCCAATCGCTTCACCTTCTACATTGGCTTCCAGATAAATCATGCTTTGTTTCTAACCTTCTCATCTTTGCTTTCATGCCCCTCCATAGCCTAGCCCCTCTCTACTTGGATAATCTGTCCCAGCTCCACAATTCTCCAAGATAAATGTTCCTCTACAACTGCTTCTTCAGCATCCCAGTTTTAATTGCTCCACCATGGGAGGCCACGTCTTCGGTTGCCAGGTCTCTCAGTTGGAATTCCCTTGAACCTTCCACTTCTTTTCCTTGCTATCTCCCTCCTCTACAGTCCTAAGATGGACATCACCACCAATATCCGTTGATGAAAAACTGAACTGGATTAGCCTTACAAATACTATGGTTGCAAAAGCAGGTTGCAAAAGGAGGTCAGAGACTAGGAATTCTGCATCAGGTAACTCCTCTCCATGGGGAGGCAATGGCCTAGTAGCTGAACTGTTAGTCCTGAGACTGGGAATGTTCTGGGGACCCTGGTTCAAATCCTGCCGCGGCAGATGGTGGAATTTGAATTCAATAAATATCTGGAATTAAGAATCTAATGGTGACTGTGAATCCATTGTTGGGAAAACCCATCTGGTTCACTAATGTCCTTTAGGGAAGGAAACTGCCATCCTTACCTGGTCTGGCCTACATGTGACTCCAGACCCACAGTAATGTGGTTGACCCTTAATTGCCTTCTGGGCAATCAGGGACTGGCAATAAATGCTGCCTAACTGGCGATGCCTTTGTCCCATGAATTAAATAAATGATAATTTTTTTTAAAAAATGGCTCCCCAAAGCCCGTCTTGCCATCTATGAGGCCCACATCAGGACGGTGATGGAATACCCTTCACTTGCCTGGATGAGAGCAGTTCCAACAACACTCGTGAAACAAGGCACCATCCAGGACAAAGCAACCCGCTTAATGGGCACCACATCCTCAAACATTCGTCCATCCATCATCCATGCCAATCTGCAAGACGCACTGTATAAATACGCGCAAGCTCATTCCAAACCACTTCCATCTAGAAGGGCAAGGGCAGCAGATGCATGGGAACACCACCAGCTGAAGATCCCCCTCTAAGCCACTCACCTTTGGAAATATATTGCTGTTCCTTCACTGTCGCTGGGTTAAAACTCTGGATCTTCCTCCCTAACAGCGGTGTGGTTGCCCCGCACCGAATGGACTGCAGCGATTCAAGAAGACAGCTCAGCAGCACCTTCTCAACAGCATTGAGGGGTGGGTAATAAATGCTGGCCCAGGCAATGTACCCACATTCTATGAATTAAAGAAATGCTTCTGAAAAACGACCTCTTCAATCAAGCTTTAGGTAACCTGTCGTAATGGTTCCTTATTGGCTCATGGTCACAGTTTGAATGAGTGGAGTGCTATGGGACATGTTATTACATTACAGGCATTGCATAAGTACAAACTATTGTTGGAGCTCAATCTTCATGTTGGACAAAAGCTGACGAGAGGACTCGATGTGTAAAAACCGAAAGAACTGTGGATACTTTATGTCAGGAACAAAAGCAGAAGTTGCCGGAAAAGCTCAGCTGATCTGGCAGCATCTGTGAAGCAAAAAAATCAGAGTTAATGTCTCGGTTCCGATGACCGTTCCTCAGAACACTCTGTGGCTGACTCTGTCAGCTACTGGTGGAGACCTGTGTGCACTTAGTCAACGCCCTGATTGATTTCCAATCACATTCTGCACATAGAATCCATACAGTGTGGCTGCAGGCCATTCAGCCCATTGAGTCCACACTGACCCTCCAAAGAGCATCTTACCCATACCCACCCCATTCCTATAACCCTGCATTTCCCATGGCTAATCATGTAGCCTGGACACTGTGGGGTAATTTAACATGGCTGATCCACCTAGCCTGCACATCTTTGGACTGTGGGAGGAAACCCACGCAGACACAGACAGTCATCCAGTGCTGGAATTGTACCTGGGTCCCTGGCACTCTGAGACAGCAGTGCTAACCACTGACCCACCATACATCTCAGGAACTAGTGGCATTGAGGGGGAGGGTGCCAGATCAAAGGATTGAAGGATACCAGGTTTTATTCTGTTTATAACAAATCAAGTGATAGTGTTTTCTAGGGTAATCACACAATAAAGCTTAAATAAACACAACGTTGGTTAAGGAATGTTAAAATGACATTTGAAAAGCTCTCGAAATAAATCTTCACGGGAGGAATAAACATACCATGCTTTAGTTCGTGCATGATGTGATAGCTTCCTGTATGAGAGGAAGATTACAGATCACAGTAAGTGCCATATAATGATGTTTCAAATTCAGTTCAATATCATGGGGGGAACACTGATGAGTCAGGAATGCAGTCTGAAAGTCCATGCTCTGTTGACCCAAGACAGCCCAAGGAGTTTATTTGAAACAATTGATACCAGCTGACTCAGACACACGTTCCAGGTGAAGCAGCACTTCACCTGCAGTTCACACAATCTAGTCTACTGCTTTCGCTGCTCACAATGTGATCTCCTCTACATTGTGGCCGTTTTGCAGAACAATGTCCTGTCTGCAAAAAAGACCCTGAGCTTCCCGTTGTCTGCCACTTCGATACACCACCCTGTTCCCAGGCCAACATCTCTGTCTCAGGCTTGCTGCAGCGCTCCAGCGAAGCTCAGTGCAAACTGGAAGAACAGCACCTCATTTCTCACTTGGGAACCCTGCAGACTTTTGAGTTCAATAATTCTAGGGCCTGAGGAACCTTCTCCCATGCCTTTATCCCAACTCCCACACTCCAGGCCTTGTTATCAGAGTCTGCTGTCACACACTACCCATTGTTAGCCACCAACAGCCTCCATTAGCAGCTATTCATTCTACTAGGTTGATCATTATCCATTGCTTTGTCCAATTGTTCTGTCTCTTTGGGTCTGTCTTCACCTATTGTTTACTCCTTAAGCCTCCCCAGGCTATTTCCTAAATTAAAAAAAACAATGTTAATCCCCCTAGTCTTCACATACCACCCCACTAACCTCCGGATACAACACATCACCTTCCGACACTTCCGCCATCTACAATCCGACCCCACCACTAAAGACATTTCTCCAGCCCCACCCTTGTCTGCCTTCCGGAGAGACCACGCTCTCTGTGACTCCCTTGTCCGCTCTACACTCTCCTCCTACCCCACCACACGCGGCACCTTCCCCTGCAACCGCAGAAAGTGCTACACTTGCCCCCACACCTCCTCCCTCAGCCCCATCCCAGGCCCCAAGATGACTTTCCACATCAAGCAGATGTTCACCTGCACATCAGCCAATGTCGTATACTGTATCCGTTGTAGTCGGTGTGGCTTCCTCTACATGGGGGAAACCAAGCGGAGGCCTGGGGACTGCTTTGCAGAACACCTCCGCTCGGTTCGCAACAAACAACTGCACCTGCCAGTCGCGAACCATTTCAACTCCCCTTCCCATTCCTTAGATGGCATGTCCATCATGGGCCTCCTGAAGTGCCATAATGATGCCACCTTAGGTTGCAGGAACAGCAACTCATATTCCGCTTGGGAACCCTGCAGCCCAATGGTATCAATGTGGATTTCACCAGCTTCAAAATCTCCCCTTCCACCACTGCATCCCAAAACCAGCCCAGCTTGTCCCTGCCTCCCTAACCTATTCTTCCTCTCACCTATCCCCTCCTCCCACTTCAAGCCGCACATCAATTTCCTAACTACTAACCTCATCCTGCCCCCTTGACCTGTCCGTCCTCCCCGGACTGACCTATCCCTTCCCTACCTCCCCACCCATACTCTCCTCTCCGCCTATCTTCTCCTCTATTCATCTTCGGTCTGCCTCCCCCTCTCTCCCTCTTTATTTCAGAATCCTCTCCCATCCCCCTTTTCTGATGAAGGGTCTAGGCCCGAAACGTCAGCTTTTGTGCTCCTGAGATGCTGCTTGGCCTGTTGTGTTCATCCAGCTTCACACTTTGTTATCTCGTTTTCCTATTAAACCATCAGTTCTGCTGAAGGGTCACTGGGTCTAAAATATTACTATGATTTCTCTCCACAGACCCGCTGAGCTTTCCCAGCAATTTCTGTTTTTGTAACTAATTTGCTGAGTTTAAGAGGTGAAGATTCTCTTTGAAGTCTAGAAGAATTTTGGCGACTCTGTTGTCAATAGTAAAAGAGGTAGCAGAGATTCCTAAATCTGTCCTTAGTTTCTCTTTGTGCCGAACGTAGGTTCCTGCCAAAGAAGAACATCAAAAAAACATCAAAATAACATCAAAATTTCTTACTAGTACCTTCACAAGTGTAAAGCACTTTTGGCGCAGAGTGAAAGAAGTGAAACTGAATAAATGAACCAGAGACAGCAGGAACTGCAGATGCTGGAGAATCTGAGATAACAAGGTGTAGAGCTGGATGAACACAGCAGGCCAAGCAGCATCAGAGGAGCAGGAGATAACAAGGTGTAGAGCTGGATGAACATAGCAGGCCAAGCAGCATCAGAGGAGCAGGAAAACTGACGTTTCGGGTCGAGAATCTTCTTCAGAAGGGCCTCGACCCAAAACATCAGCTTTCCTGCTCCTCTGATGCTGCTTGGCCTGCTGCGTTCCTCCAGGCAGGCAGATCTAACAATTTACAGTACAACGGTCAATGCTGGAAGGAAATGTGAGAAAAATCAGCTAGTAACAGATGCTGCCCCAGTCAAGGTGGGCTTTGTCAGGATAGATGGCCCAAGAGACATCAGTAACCCTAACGAAAAATTCATCCACTTATTAATCTCAAGCATAATACCAAAATCTATTACAGGGGGAAGTTAATTCACCCCTGTTGTTCATGAGAACATGATGTTGTTTAAACACTGGAACCAGATGTTAATACATTGAATAGAATAGAATTGAATAGCCTTTATTGCCACATATACTCAATGAGTATAGTAAAAAGTTTGTGTTGCTAATTAAAGTGCCAACTTAATACAAAAGTACCGAGACACAGCTTCTTTAGTTTCAAGGTCTGACACAATAGAGAAATAAAATGACCAGCATTACAGAAATAAAAGTTCAGTACAACAGAGCACACTTTGGTGCTAATGGTTAGCAATCAAAGAGATTGTTGATTTACAATTGCATGATCTGTGGTGAGCTGTATTGTGCGAGGATCAATGGACTGTTGCTATAAAGTAACCCTCACCAATCTTAAAAGTAATCTAATAATTATATACTTCTATAAAGTTGAATTACAGTGGTGTAATTTAACCTTTGTTACTCAGTTTGTTAAGTGTTCTGTCCATTAATTGTTATGGAAACTGCCTGATGACCCTGACTACATCTATTTATATGCATCATCACTGGGGTACTCAACATGTCGGTTTAACTCAGTGATAATGGGAACTGCAGATGCTGGAGAATCCAAGGTAACAAAGTGTGAAGCTGGATGAACACAGCAGGCCAAGCAGCATCTCAGGAGCACAAAAGCTGACGTTTCGGGCCTAGACCCCCCTCTCTGATGAAGGGTCTAGGCCTGAAACGTCAGCTTTTGTGCTCCTGAGATGCTGCTTGGCCTGCTGTGTTCATCCAGCTTCACACTTTGTTATGTCAGTTTAACTCATTAGTTTATAGTCAGATTTTACATCTTGTAACCTTGGTTTGTCTGGGCAAGTTGCGAGAGGGAAACATATAGTTTACACAGATTGATAAGCCAATTAGGTGGGCAGGAAGATGGCAAATGGAGTACAATGTGGGAAAGTGTGAGGTTGTTTATTTTGGGAGGGAGAACAAAAGAACTTAAATGGAGGAAAACTGCAACACAAAGGGACTTGGGGGCTACTCATGCGTGAAACACAAAGCTAGCATGCAGGTAGCAGGTAATCCGAAAGGTTAATGAAATTTCGGTCCTTGATTCAAGGAGTAGGGAAGTCTTACTACAGTTGTAAGCGTGTTGGTGAGACCATGTCAGAGTACTGTGAGCAATTTTGGGGCCGTTCTCTCAGGAAAAATATTTTATTGGAGGCTGGGTTCAGAGAAGGTTCAGTCAGCTGATCCTGGGTATGAAGGAATTGTCTCATGAGGAGAGGTGCTAATGGTTAGCAATCAAAGAGATTGTTGATTTACAACTGCATGATCTGTGGTGAGCTCTACTGTGTGAGGATCAATGGACTGCTATAAAGAGTGAGTTGGGCCTGCATTCATTGGAGTCAGGAAGAATGAGAGGTAGCCTTCTTGAAATATTCATGATTCTTAGAGACTTGATAGTGTAGATGCTGAAAGGTTTTTTCCCCTTGTGGGAGAGTCTAGAACCTCAGAGCAAGTGGTTGTCCAGTTGGGATAGAGATGAGGGAGAATTTCTTCTCTCAGAGGGTAGTGAATTTTCCACAGAAGGCTGGTGAGACTGGAATTGTTAAGAATGTTCAAAGCTGAGATAAAACAGATTTTTAATCACTAAGCGGCAGTCAAGGGTTGAGATCAGCCATCATCTCATTGAATGGCAAAGTAGACTCGATGGGCTGAATGGCCTGCTTTTGCTCCTACATTTTATGGTCTGTTCTCACGACAGCAGCAGCAGGTGGAAATTAAGTTCAATGAATAAACCTGGAATATGAAGCCAGTCCCAGTGCCCTTGAAAACTATAGACAGTTGTAAAAACCCATCTGGTTTCATAGAACATAGAACATTACAGCACAGTACAGGCCCTTCAGCCCTCGATGTTGTGCCGACCTGTCATACCGATCTGAAGCCCATCTAACCTACACTATTCCATGTACGTCCATATGCTTGTCCAATGATGACTTAAATATATTCATAATGTTCCAGAGTGAAGGGAATCAGTCTCCTTACCCAGTCTGGCCTACATGTGAGTACTGTCCCACGACAGCCAGGTTGACTATAAACTGCCCAGAACCGGTGTTGCAAGCCCCCAGGACGATTGAGAATCAGCCAATACATGCTGCCCTTGCTAATGCAACCTACATCTCATGAAAGAATAAATTTTTAAAAATGCTGTTTGACTTGTTTAAACCCTTCCTTAAGGATTCAGAAAGTAAAGCCCAATTCATGTTCTGTTCATTCACTAGTTAGTGTTGCAATAATTACTGGGAAGGGGGCTCAAGGTCTCCAAATGACTCTTATAATTCTGGGACATAGCAGGAAGAGGGAGCAAAAATACCATTTACAAACATCATAAGATAGATAGAAATTTATTGTTATTACTATTACTTGTGTTCGTGAAAATACAGTGAAACTGTGTACAAGTCGCCACGAAACAGCACCATTTATTTGTGATAACACGGTGTGAAACTGGATGAACACGGCAGGCCAAGCAGCATCAGACCAGCAGGAAAGTTTGATGTTTCGGATCGAGACCCTTCTTCAGGCCCTTTTTCTGAAGAAGGGTCTCTACACGAAGCGTCAAACTTTCCTGCTCCTCTGATGCTGCTTGGCCTGCTGTGTTCATCCAGCTTCACACCGTGTTATCTCAGATTCTCCAGCATCAGCAGTTCCTATTATCTCTGTAACCATTTATTTGTATATACTATATATAAAGAAAAAGGCAACGTCAAGCCAAATATAATTTTTTTTCCGTTCAAGCCGCAGCCCCTTAGTTTTATGAATTGGTTGCTGCCGAGGGCTGGGGCTGTCCATCTGAAAGAGCCACACTTCATCCTCAGAAAGACAAAAAGGTGAGTTTGTTGTAAGAGGTGAAATTAAGAAATAATAATAATAATTAAAAAAGAAGGGTGCAGCCAGTCAGTTGAAAGGGACTGGACAGGCCACAAGCCTGAGCCCTAGCCTAACCTGCCACCTTTACCATTTTGAAAAAACAGAGTTGATCTGAAACCATTCTGTGGGGACTTTCAAGGTGGAAGAAAAGATCTCGTGAAGGAAACATGGCACTTCCTCCCTATAGCGAACAAGGCTGGTGATAAAGTGGAGATGATGGAAACAGCAGAGTTGTTCATGCCGATATCACTGAGCAATGCGGATTCTCTATCTGAGGGATGAAATAAGCCCGTACATAACACTTACTGGTCTTTCACATCTAACAAGGGACTACATCGCACCCTGTGAAATGGAGTAGGAAAAGCAAAGACAGTTTCATTAAGGGAATTGATTTGTTTTGGCTGTGTTGAGAAACTGTTAAGCCACTGTTTGTAGTATTCAGGGACGTTGATGACCACTTGAACGAAATAAGACGGTTACATGCTTCCAGACATTTCATTCTTTCTTCACCCTGAACTGCTGAGACATTTACACTTGTTGCACTTCAGACACTCAAAGCTAAAAGCACGCTCGACACACATGAGAAGTGAGAGCTGATGCGTTTCGGTAGAAGGACATATAAGAAACCATGTAATAGAGCAGTGTATACGTGACAGATCATTGTAAGAAGGAGGACAGGTAGAGCAGTAAGCAAAGCACATAGAATGTTTGACTTTATTAGCAGGGGTATCGGGTATAACAGCAAAGAGGTGACATTGAACTTGTGTAAGACACTTGGTAGGCACACTTGGAGTATTGTATACAGCTCTGGGCAGCATAGCATAGGAAAGATGTGAACACATTGGAGAGTGCAGCCACAGATTATGAATGTGCTTCTAGGTTGGAGGAGCTTCAGTGATGAGGATAGAGTGAAGAGGTTGGGACTGTTCAACTTAGAAGACAACTGAGAGGAGATTTGAGAGAGGTTTACAAAATCATAAGCAGCTGGATAGAGCAAACAGGGAGAAGCAGGTTCCCATTCATAAAAGGAACTAAAATGTAACAGGCATGGATTTAGAGTGATGTGCAAAAGGAGCAAGGGTGAAGGAAGGAAAAACTTTTTCACCCCCTGAGTAGTTGGAGTGTGGAATAGTGTCTGGAGGTGTGGAGGCAGCAGGTTCGATTTGAGGCAGTGAATGATATTCGGGTAAAAATAATTTGCGAAGGTTTGGGAGAAAAGCGGGAGATTGGTAATGATGCACATTTAATGCGCTGGTGCATGATGGAATGAATGGTCTCCCTCTGTGCTGCAACAGTTCTGTCATTCTGTCATTTTCTTACAGACATAAAAATGGACTCATTTGAAAAATACATGTTCAGCAAAGAAATTCAGCATGTCCATAAAAACTTTTCCCTGCTTTTATTGATGCACTGTAGAAAGCGTTCTATCTGGATGCATCACAGCGTGATGTGGCAACTGCTGTGCCCAGGACTGTAAGAAACTTCAGAGAGTTATGAGAACAGCCCAGTCCGACACACAAGCCAACCTTCCATTGATCACAAAAACCAACCTTGATAATGGGAACTGCAGATGCTGGAGAATCCAAGATAACAAAGTGTGGAGCTGGATGAACACAGCAGGCCAAGCAGCATCTCAGGAGCACAAAAGCTGACGTTTCGGGCCGAGACCCTTCATCAGAGAGGGAGATGGGGAGAGGGAACTGGAATAAATAGGGAGAGAGGGGGAGGTGGACCGAAGATGGAGAGAAAAGAAGATAGGTAGAGAGGAGAGTATAGGTGGGGAGGTAGGGAGGGGATAGGTCAGTCCAGGGAAGACGGACAGGTCAAGGAGGCGGGATGAGGTTGTAGGTAGGAAATGGAGGTGTGGCTTAAGGTGGGAGGAAGGGATGGGTGAGAGGAAGAACAGGTTAGGGAAGAGAGACAGGCTGAGCTGGTTTTGGGATGCAGTGGGGGGAGGGGACAAACTGGGCTGGCTTTGTGATGCATTGGGGGGAGGGGAAGAACTGGGCTGGTTTTGGGATGCATTTCAACTCCCCCTCCCATTCCTCAGATGACATGTTCATCATGGGCCTCCTGCAGTGCCACAATGATGCCACCTGAAGGTTACAGGAACAGCAACTCATATTCCGCTTGGGAACCCTGCAGCCCAATGATATCAATGTGGACTTCACAAGCTTCAAAATCTCCCCTTCCCCACTGCATCCCAAAACAAGCCCAGTTCTTCCCCTCCCCCCACTGCATCCCAAAACCAGCCCAGCCTGTCTCTGCTTCCCTCACCTGTTCTTCCTCTCACCCATCCCTTCCTCCCACCTCAAGCGGCACCTCCATTTTCTACCTACCACCTCATCCCGCCTCCTTGACCTGTCCGTCTTCCCTGGACTGACCTATCCCCTCCCTACCTCCCCACCTATACTCTCTCCACCTATCTTCTTTTCTCTCCATCTTCGGTCCGCCTCCCCCTCTCTCCCTATTTATTCCAGAACCCTCTCCCCATCCCCCTCTCTGATGAAGGGTCTAGGCCCGAAACATCAGCTTTTGTGCTCCTGAGATGCTGCTTGGCCTGCTGTGTTCATCCAGCTCCACACTTTGTTATCTTCCATTCGTTGACTCCATCAATACTTCTCACTGCCTCAGGAAGGCAGCTAACATCATCAAAGAACCCTCCCACCCCGGTTATAATCTCTTCCAGTGCCTTCTGTTGGGTGAAAGATATAAAAGCTTAAACACACAAACCAACAGTTTAAGGTTAACTTCCTCCCCCGCTGTTATTACATTTCTGAATAGACCTCTCAAATTTTAAATTTAATGCTGATCTTGCTATTTGTGCACCTTCTCTGTAGCTGCAACATTGTATTCCTCGCTCTGTCCTATTACCCTGATGCACTCTGTATGGTATGATCTGCCTGTCCTGCACGCAAAACAACACTTTTCACTGTACTTAGGTACATGTGACAATAGTAAATCAAATCAAAATTAAAAAAAAAACAGTCTCGCTTGTTCTAATACTGTTTGGAACGCCCCTCTCATGCGTTGGGATGGTGTGAAGTTTGGAGCATAATTGACAGATTTGATTCAGCATTTGTTCGCACATCATGCCAGCTATCACCTGCAGCCAAAATAAATGACCGTAAAAAAGTGCTCAACAATGTTTGCCAAAAGGCTTGGCTCTTTGACTCATGCTCGTCACTGGTATTTAACGCTAAAATTGGTCGTGAATGAAACACTAGTTTTTTTTGCTATTGTCAGCTGAATGCCTTTACCTCAGATAGTATAATTGCTCGGAACAATGTATTTGCTCGTCTCCAGTGAGTTTGCCAACGGGAGCCTGCACAGTAAAGCTGCCTTGTCAAGCATCTTAGGGACTGGCAAGGAGTGCTGTTATACAGACAGATACCCACTTTAGAATTGTCTCTTTTTGCGTGCCTCAGAACCCTTGGGACTGCGGTCTAGCAACAGCCAAGGGTGACTTCAGGTATACTGCACCGCACCCTACCTACTGCAGCCTGGACAGAGAAAAAAAAACACTTTTTTAGAAGTGTTAGAAGTTTCTATAGCTGTAAATACACAGGCTGATGTTTCTCTCTCACCTTGAAGAATTAAAAGTGGATATGATTGCCAAAGGTAAATCCTGTTGTACCGACTGTCCACTCAGAAGGGCAACTGCTGGATTTGCCATGCTGTGTGGAAATACTGTTGAAGCATGGATGGGACAGCTGAGGAGAACAATGAGGTTCTAACGTTCATATTTAATCGGTTGGATCTTCTAACAGACAGTTGTTATTGTAGAGTAGAGCATAGGAAGCCTGCAGTGTTCCCCCAGACTCCGAAAGAATTACCCAGGAGACTGATTTTACTGCTGGGAAATTCAATGTGTATCTAGAACACTCCAAAAATCTCCATTTAAAATGTATACTATGTGGTGAAATTAACAAAAATAGCGGCTTAGGAAATGCTACAATATGAAATACTTTGTCTAACTCCTGAGCAACAGTTCAACAAACCCCAGTCCTACCACACACAGCCCCAGTGATACCACCCCAGACTCCACACTCCCCAGCTGTGAGCATATCGGTTAGTGTCAGGTTTTCTGGTCTTTGCATTGCGTGTGTTCCTGAATTTAGTGTGATTCAAAGTGAGTTTGTTCTGTTTTTCATTAACTGCTGCTTATTATTTATATTAAAATTTGGGAAAATCCACATCGCTGTTGAGGAGAGATTTTAACCGGATGACAGTGAAGGAACAGCGATATATTTCCAAATCAGGATGGCTTGGAGGGGAACTTGCAGGGAATGGTGTTGCCATCTGTCTGTTGCCCTTGTCTTTCTCTCTGGTAGTGGTCGTGGGTTTATGCTGTTGATAGAAGATGCTGTTTCAGAGGCCTTAGTGAATTTCTGCAGGGCATCTTGTAGATGGTACACATTGCTGCTACTGTGTGTTGGTGATGGAGGGAATGGATGCTTGTCGATGCAGGCCAATGAGGCAGGCTGCTTTGGCTTGGATGGTGTGAAGTTTGTATGTTGTTGGGGCTGCACTCACTCCAGGCAAGTGGGGAGTATTCCATCATACTCCTGACATGTGCCTTGTAGATGGTGGGCAGGTTTTGGGGAGTCAGGAGATGAGTTACTTGCTGTAATATTCCCAGTCTCTGACCTGCTTTTCTGCTCACAGCATTTATTTGGCTAGTGTAGTTCACTTTCTGGCCAGTCGTAATGCCCAGGATATTGATATGGGAGATTCAGTAATGGTATTGATATAGAATGCCAAGGGGTGACAGGAAGACTCTAATTGGCTGGAGATGGTTACTGATTGGGGCTTGTACAGCTTGCATGTTATTTTACATTTGCTGAGCCAAGCTGGAAATTGTCAACCCTTTTTGCACTTGGACATGGAGTGCTTCAGTATCTGAGGAGTTACGAATGATGCTGAACATTGTGCAGTCATGAAAGAACATCGCTACTTCTGACCTTAAGATGGAGCAAAGGTCATTGATGAAGCAGCTAAAGATGGCTGGTTATTACCTTGAGAAATTCCTGCAGAGATATCCTGGAGCTCAGATGACTGATGTCCAGCAATGAAAGCCATCTTCATCTGTGCTAGGTATAAGACCAACCAGCAGAGAGTCCCTCTCCCAATTCCCAACTGACTCTGATGTTATTAAGGTGTTCCCTGGTCACGTCATTACCTTTTGGCCAGAACTAACAGTCTCTTTCATCTCACTCAATCCTTTCTTTTCTCTCACTGAAGGAGAAGACAACAGGGCAGAAAGGGACAAGAGAATGGGTAGAGAGGTGCCTCCATGAGGTAAGATTCCTCGCCCTCACGGAGAGGTCTGGGCTTGACCCTGCGAGGGATAGGTGTGGGGTCAGCCTCTCTCTGCTAGATGATGTGAATCCAATGAGTGGGAGCATATTCAGATGTCTGGTTACATGGGATGTTTTTTCAGGAATTTGAATGAGGTTATAAACACTGAAAATAGTCATTTGGAGCATGAGAATTTTTTTTTTCCAAAAAAATGGGCACATTTTACTGAAAGTTTTCTTCCTGCACTCATCAGGACATTTCACAAAAATAACAACAAAAATGTTTTTACATGTGAACAGCAGGCTGTTTGTGGCAAGTTATTGTTGTCTTCTCCAGCAAAACTGAAGATGACTTCCACCCATTCCAGACTTGCTTCTCCTGAAGTGCCTGAATGGTCCAAGACTGGGTCCGCACACTTGGGGCCTGGAGGTTTGCTTGCTGATGCAGTTGATAGCATACTCACAGTGGGAGGCAATGGACTAATGGTATTATCACTGGACCGTTAATCCAGAGGCCCAGGTAATGTTCTGGGGACCCAGCTTTGAATCCTGCCACGGCAGATGGTAGAATTTGAATTCAATGAAAATAATTCTGAAATGATGACCACAAATCTGTTGCATATTGTCAGAAAAACCCATCTGGTTCACTAATGCCCTTTAGAAGAGGAAATCTGCTGCCCTTACCTGGTTGAGCCTACATGAGACTCCAGACATATAGCAATGTGGCTGACTCTCAACTGCCCTCTGGGCGATTAGGGATGGACAATAAACGCTGGCCCAGTCAGTGATGCCCTCATCCCTTGAATGAATAAAAACAAAATCCAAGAACCCTCACTGCAGCCAACCTTGCAGATGGTACACCAAGCAATATGCCAGGCCACTGTACTTGGAGGACCTGCCAGAGACCAGGACCCTGCTCCACCCTGGGCAGGAAATGACGCTGTGGGCACTCCAGCACCCACCCATTGGTTCTCATCACCAAAGGCTCAGGGTGAGTGGAGATGTCCCTTCCTTGCATGAAGACTGGGCAATGCCAGAAGTCCTGAAGAGAAACCACATCAGGTCCCTCAGAAGTTTCCTCTCAGGAGACTCCAGAGGTGGCTGGTTCCTCTACCTTCACCCTGCTTGCCCTCCTCCAATGGGAGGGACCACTTCCCTCTAACAAACAGACCCTCTGGGCTGCCTGCAGCCAAATGTCTGCCACGGTCACCCAGCCAAGCCTCCAGGGATCATTGGGCTCCACAGTTCCCTCCAGACCATCTGCACAACCAGGGACAACACTGCAATGTCTTGGGAGGAAGGGGGGAGTAGAAGAAATCCTATTGAGAACATGTTGACAGTTGACATTGCAATGTAAATGAGACCTGATGCCTTTATACAACTGCTTGTTAATGGACTACAGCTGTAGGTTTTGGTATCTGTGTAGCTCTGGCTACAAATGTGAGAACATGTTGTACCTATGTAGGGTGGTCAATGGATTGATGTGTGCTCAGAGCCTGCTGTAAGATATGGGAGCAAAGAGACTGAGGTGTGTACTGGGCAGTGCCAATATCCCTGCTCTGTCCCCTTGCCTCTGAGTGACAAGGAGATGCAGTGAAGGAGAAAGCTGGGGCACCATACCACTTGGATTGATGTCTCACCATTGCAAGGCATTAGGGAGCCGCTGACTCATACTGTGCGTGGGCCTGCATTTAATGTGATTTTCTTTTAAAAGGCCTCACATCAACCGCAATCTCCCTCACAGGCCAAGAGACTTACTGTGGTGGCTCCAAGTGTAGCCACAGCCACAGTACGTACTTCTGAATTCCAGCGCGATCTAGGGCTCTGGCAAGTGGGACTGAGGACTGCTGACCAGCAAGGTGAACTCTTTTGGCCAGTGACTGCGCCAACTGGCATGGTAAGGCAGACACCCTGTGAGTGTGCAGCCAGGCAGTAAATGAATGGACATGGCAAGCAAGCAATTCGAAGATTGCAGCCTCATGCAGTCTATCAGCCGAGTGCCTGTCCCTGCCCTTCCAAGGCTAGATGCCGGTGCTGGCTGCAGTGTAAGTCAGTGGTTCCTAAATGACCTACCAGCAGATTGAAGAATTGGCATGATGGTCTCTAGGGGTTGGCAGATGCCAGTATCCATGGAAGAGGGGTGCATGTGACTAGTTACCCAGGACATACCCCTGCCCTTATGGCACTGGCCGTTTGCAGGTATCCAATCTGACTCCCATGTCGAGGTTTCTCAGTGTCTGCATTGTTTGATATGTTTGGTGAGGTTGGAAAATTGATATTAATGAAGGGAGTTATTGAAGCTTACAGCAAGCTTCAATCCCTGCCGATTGCTAACTTGTTGCTGCTGAGCGAGAATCTTGCCTCATTGCTTGGCAAAAATGCAAAAACATGGTCCAGACATTGAGACATGTAATTCAGCTGCTCTAGCATCTGTTGCTCATTCTCGTATAACACTCCTGATCTCTGTTTCGGTCAAATATCTGTGTGTGTTTCCTTGTTGTTACTTTCTCAGTCGTAGACACTTCAGTTCTGTCAGTACGCTCCAGAATGTTTACCTTCAGGTCGTGAGAAATAAGTCTCTTGAAGTCAGTACACAGTGTATTTGGTTTGATTTTTCAACAATTGGTCCTGATTGCAGTAAAATTCATTTTATTTAGAGTTGGCGCTACAGTTGAAGATTTCACAGCTAATGTGGAGTTTCGAAGAGCAAGAGGTGATCCCATTGAAACGTATCAGATTCTTCAAGGGGCTAGACAGGGTAAAAATTGAGAGGATGTGCCCCCTCATGGAAGAGTCTAGGACCAGAGGGCACAGTCTCAGAATAAAAGGGCACCAATTTAAGCCTGAGTTGAGGAGGAAATCTTTCTCTCAAAGGGTTGTGGGTCCTTGCCACAGAGTGGGGGTCTTTGTGTATATTTAAGGTCAAGATCAGTAGGTATTTGATCGGATGGGGAATCAAGGGTTGTGGGGAAAATACAGGAAGTTGGATGTGAGGAATGGGGATCAGCCATGATCCTTTTGAAAAGTGGAGCAGACTCAGAGGACTGAAATGGCCTACTTCTGTTTGTATTCCTAATGGTCTCACTTGTTATGTGCATGTTTTTAAGCAGTTGCAGCTTTAAGATGAGGGTATTTATGTAGCTGCACCTTCGTGCTGCAAGATATAATTTCCCAGTGGGAAGTCAAAGTTAAATAGATCCAACCAAAATTAATTCTTTTCACCGTGTATTCATACTGGCAATGTAACGCGTACTCAGAGCCTTCTGGTTCTAAAAAGCATTTATTTACTCTTCAGGTCTTTAGTTGGACAATAAAATTGTTGTTTAGCCTGAAACAATTTATTGACACCTATGCTTAGACAAGCTCCTGGGTCCCTTTATGTGGAGTACCTGCCAGTTTTCGGGGAATATCCTCAAGTCTTGGTGCTTTCTGGACCTTGATCATTATTGATCCATTTTGGGGTGGTGCAACACACCTTGAGGTCAGTGCGACTACAGTCTGAGAAATTGGAACATTCAGGCTACAATGTTCAATAACCTTATAAGATGGGTATGGGGTTTATGATTAATTTGTGACAGTAGGCATTGTGCTAATGTTGTGGTGTCTGCTCGTGGAAACAGTTGCAGTGTCCATGATAAGAAGATTGTTGGTAGCTGTGTGGGAGAGATCACAGACTTGGGAGAGATGAAAGAAAACATTGCAACTATTAGCAGTACAATAGATCAGTCAGGCCATCCAAGGACGAAACGATCAGTCACTGTTCTGGTCTGCGCTCTCAATGCGTGACCCACCTTTTGTCTTTACAGGTTTTCACTGACTTGCTGTGTAATTCAGCAGTTTAGTAGTCTGCTTCCAGACTAGTAATCTGGGGTTTTAAATCAATGATATATACACATGAGTTCACAGTGCATCATGACATTCGATTGCTAATTAATGAGGAGGTCAGTTTGCTGGACAGCAGGTTTGAAATGCAGCATGATGCCAACATTGTGGGTTCAAATCCACACTCGCTGAGGCACTCTCCTCAACTTCTCCCCTCACCTGAGGCGTGGTGACCCTCAGTTTAAACTCAACACAAGACATCTCTCTGTAATGTGAGAGCAGCCCTATGGCCTGGCAGGCTTATGTAGATGTTTAACTAAATGGTAGCTTGTGTCAGTTTTGATGACTATGAAACTATCAGATTGCCACAAAAAAGTCTACCTGATTTAGTAATGCCATTTAGGAAATTAAATCAGGCACATTTGTGAATCCAGGCCCAGAACACCCTGGCTCAGTGGTTAGCTCTGCTGCGTCACAGCACCAAGGACCCGGGTTTGATATGACGCTCTGATGCCTGTCTGTGTGCAGTTTGCACATTCTCCCCGTGGGTTTCCTCCGGGTGCTCCGGTTTCCCCCCCACAGTCTAAAGAAGTGCAGGTTAGGTGGATTGGCCATGCCCCACTGCCTGTAGCGCCTAGGGGTGTGTACGTTAGGTGGATTATACATGGGAAATGCAAGGTTGCAGGGAAAGGGTAGGGGGATTGGCCTGGGTGGGATGTTGTTCAGAGGGATGGTGTGGATTTGTTGAGCTGAATGGCCCGTTTCCACACTGTAGGGATTCTATGAATAGTCTGGTTGACCATTAAGTGCTCTGTAATGCGTATGCGTCAGTTAAATTTCAGAAGGTGAATCAATGCTATTTTCACAACGGTAATTCAGGAAGGAGTATTAAAACTAACCTTCCTGTTACACACATATCCTGCAGATGAATGTATATAGCAAGTTCTTTACTAGTGAGATTCATACATTGTCCAAAGGCAGATGTTTGTGATGTTCAGAGATCAACATCTCAGCTTCAATGCAGGAGTTTCCCAAGGTAGATATTGTCCTAATCCAGAAATATTGTTGAAGAACTCTTGAATCAGTGGGTCTTGAATATGGATCTCCTAACTCAGAGCTAGTGGTAACACTGCTCCATTGCAAGCATCCCTTAGACTTACTCAAGATATTGATATTTTCTACTCAATCCGTCCAGAGGTGTTATGACGTGCTACTAGGAGCAGGTTTGATTTGAATCCAGGCCTCCTGGTTCAGAGGTAGGGTCATTAACACAAGAACCCCTAAGAGTTATTCATGGTAAGATACTGGCTGAACCATCCTCGGCTGATTCATCAATAACCTTTCTTCATTTATAAAGTCAGAAGGAGGTACGTTTTTACATGTTGGAGTCGTGTTGCGTTGTTTTCACAACTCAACAGGAAATGGAGAAGTTTACAGCCATGTACATGAGGATCTTGTAATGCAGTGGTAGTGTCCCTGTTTCTGGGCCAGATTCAAGTCCCTGTTATTGAACAGGTTAATTAAAAATCTCTGTCACCATTTGCAGCAACACTTGGACAACATTCAGACAAGTAATATTCATACCTCTCAAGCGTCGGGCAGTGACTATCTCCAAAAAGACAGAATTTAATCACCTTCCCTTAATGTTTCATGGTATTATCATCAGTGAAATCCTCACTAGAAACATCCTGGGTGAGCGTTGTTGAGAAATTTATTTGGATTAGCAGTCAAAACACTGGCTGCAACAGGAGCTCAGCATGTGGGATTTCAACTGCAAATAATTCATTCCCTGACTCCCCAAAGACTATCCACCATCTGCAAGGCAGATTAAGAATGCAATGAAATACTCCTCCACTAGCTTTGAGTGCAGCTCCAACAGCACTCAAGAAACTAAACACTATCGAGGCTAATACCATGCTGCTGTTGCTAGAAATAAGTCCATGGCATTGTGACTCACATGAGCCTTGTATCCAGGTAGAAATTCTTTTAGCTAAAAACCGTCTCTTGTTTTGTTTTGAAGTACAGTTACTTATAAGCTAACATTCACAACATCTTCCTGGGACTTTGGGGACCTGCAGTCTAACCATTATTTTTAAAAAATGATATTTCTGCCATTTGTCTCCAAGTGTGGTCACCTAACAGCTTGTGTCTGCAAACAACCTGGACCTCGTTTTCATCTTTAACATCCATCTCACCCAGGCCTGTGGTTTAGCAGATTTTGACATAGCTCAAATGATCCCCTTGATTTTATCCTAAATTAAAGATGCTGACCCTACATCTTAATATTATAAACCTCATGTTTATAATAATTATTCACACTCGATGAGGAATAAAGAGAAAACGTAGAATCCCTACAGTGCGGAAGCAGACCATTCAGCCCATCAAGTCCATACTGACTGATATGAAGAGCATCTCACCCATTCCCCCTACCCTACATTTCCCTGGACATTACAGGCAATTTAGCGTGACCAATCCACTTAATCTTCACATCTTTGGACTGCGTGAGGAAACCCATGCACACACAGGGAGAATGTACAAACTCCACACAGTCACCTGAAGGTGGAATCAAACCCAGGCTCCTGGCGCTCTGAGGCAGCAGTGCCAACCACTGAGCTACCATGAGTGAGAGAACTGTACAAACAAAATAGTAATATAACATCTTTCCACCTAACACATTTGAAGTTATTATAGTACAATATAATTACCATTTCAGGTTGAACACCAGAGTCCCAGCTTTGACAGATAGAAATTAGAATAGGATGAATGTTTAAGCATAAAAGTATTTTAAGCGTCATCAATTTCTTATAATGTTTTTATGTCAATTGACTCTTGCTATGGTTAGCTGATGTACTTATAAATCACTGGCTTCTGAAAAAAATTGACTAGTTTCCATTTGCCAGATCAAAATGAACATGATTGATAGTAAAGTAAGCAGCGTTCAGCAAGTGACAGACAGATATTACACAAAAACAGCAGACAAACAGATGTAAGAAATTTAGCCTCTTAATTTATTATGTCATTCAGTGAGATCATGGCTGATTTGTGTATCAGTTTCATTTATCTGCCCTTGTTTCATATGTCTTGATGCCCTTACAGAACAAATTGTATTGATCTCAGTTCTGCAATCCTCAGTTAGCCCAGTGGATCTGGAACATTTTTGGGTAGTATGGACCATATTGCATACGTGCTGTGGGTTAGGAACAGTGGGAGTCCTGAATGACGTGAACTATGGTGAGAAACGAGGGAGAGTCCCGTGAGAAGTGAGGGAAGCCTTTGGGGCATTGCAACGTTGGGGACAACTCGCTGCATCTTCCATGTGTTGAGAGGGGATTCCCACAGGACAGCGGTGAGGTGCCCATTAACAGGGATTATTGCTTATTGCTGCTCTTTATCAACTCTGCATCAGGCCTCATTTAATATGCAGTTGCCTATCCTATCACCCAAGCCCAGGAACTAGACGTTGACAGCTGCCAACAGGGCTGTCAGAGCAGGTATCTGGTGACGCCAACTTGCCACGTACTCCTCCGCACTCCCATCTTGGACACCTAGCAACAGCTTTCCAAGGCATGTTCCAGGGTATGTTTTCAGGGCAAATGCAGGGGCACATTCAGGGCATGTTCCAGGGCACATTTTCAGGGCAAATGCAGGGGCACGTTTTCAGGGAATGTTCCAGGGCACATTTTCAGGGCAAATACAGGGGCACATTCAGGGCATGTTTCAGGGTATGTTTTCAGGGCAAATGCAGGGACGCATTCACGGCATGTTCCAGGGTATGATTTCAGGGCAAATACAGGGACACATTCAGGGCATGTTCCAGGGCACATTTTCAGGGCAAATGCAGGGGCACATTCAGGGCATGTTTCAGAGCACATTTTCAGGGCAAATGCAGGGACGCATTCACGGCATGTTCCAGGGTATGTTTTCAGGGCAAATACAGGGACACATTCAGGGCATGTTCCAGGGCACATTTTCAGGGCAAATACAGGGCACATTTTCAGGGCAAATGCAGGGGCACATTCAGGGCATGTTCCAGGGTACGTTTTCAGGGTATATGCAGGGGCACATTCAGAGCATGTTCCAGGGTACGTTTTCAGGGCAAATGCAAGGGCACATTCAGGGCATGTTCCAGGGCACATTTTTAGGGCAAATGCAGGGGCACGTTCTCAGGGCATGTTCCAGGGCACATTTTCAGGGCAAATACAGGGGCACATTCAGGGCATGTTTCAGGGTACGTTTTCAGGGCAAATGCAGGGACGCATTCACGGCATGTTCCAGGGTATGATTTCAGGGCAAATACAGGGACACATTCAGGGCATGTTCCAGGGCACATTTTCAGGGCAAATGCAGGGACACATTCAGGGCATGTTTCAGGGCACATTTTCAGGGCAAATGCAGGGGCACATTCAGGGCATGTTCCAGGGTACGTTTTCAGGGTATATGCAGGGGCACATTCAGGGCATGTTCCAGGGCACGTTCCAGTGCATTTTCCAGACCAGGTTCCAGGCTCATTGCAGAGCACTGGCTGTACTCATCCAGGCCGTGGCCACTGGTACCCGGCCTCCACAGTCCCTTATGGCCCCTCTGTGATTCACTTACGGGAAATTTCTGCCTTAAAAAACTGCATTGTGGTGCACATCGTCTACTAGCACAGTTGTGTTACATCAGGCAGACTTTGTATCCAGTGAGGACTTCTCGCTGATGGACTGGACCAGGCCGCTTCTCACAGCAGCTGGCTTGCTCTGTAAGCACTCGGTCATCTTGATCCTCCCTGGAAACTCACCACAGTCCTGCCTTGCCCCCACAGGATGAAGCTGCCAGTCTTGCCATGCCATTTGGCACAGACATGAAACCAGGACACCACGGCTGTCAGCAATCCTCAATCAATTCAAGAGAGAAGAGAGACAGCCTCAATGGATACCAGTCCAGAGACTTGGGCAGCTGGCTCAGGGTGGTCTGCATAAGGGGCTGAGGGGTTGAATGTCAGGCAGCCCACCCACTCACCTTTAGCCTTACTTAGCCTGGGAGGAGTGAAAGGGAGGGACTGAGTGAGTTGTAAACAAGCAGTGCAGCTGCTGGTGCTGTAGCTGGTGGAGGAAAGTTGGCGACGGGGTCCTGAGCAAATGAGTGGGCAGCACTGAGGGTCTGTAGAGCTACGAAGAGTGTGGTGGTTTGTGTGGGTGCGAGCTCGTGAGGGAAGATGCTGGATGTGACATTGAGATGGATAGAGCATGAGCCATGGAGAAAGCTAGATGCAGTAGCAACAATAGAGTGAGTATGAGGCAGCAGAGAGAAAGTGGTGGCACTAAGCTTGACCTTTTCCTTCAATGCTGGGCATTCTTCCAAATGACTGAAACTGCAATGGCACAAGTAACAACCCTTTGTCCAGGCTAGTAGGTTTTAATCGTGTGGTCTCCTCTGTTGGTCCTGTGGGAGTGATGGCCTAGTGCTATTATCACCAGAGACCCTGGTAATGTTCTGGGGACATGGGTTCGAATTCCACCACAGTAGATGGTGAAATTTGAATTCAATAAATATCTGGAATTAAGAGTCTAATGATGACCATGAATCCATTGTCAATTGTCAGCGGAAAACCAAAGAAATTAACTAATGTCCTTTAGGGAAGGAAACTGCCATCCTTACCTGGTCTAGCCTACGTATGACTCCAGGCCCATAGCAATGTGGTTAACTCTTAACTGACCTCTAGGCAATAGGGGATGGGCAATAAACACTGGTTAGTGATGCCCACATAAATGACTTAATGAATTTAAAACAGTGTCCTTTCTCTATGTCAGTGGAAATAAAGCAGAGTTCATGTTTTGGGTCCAGTGACCTTCTTCAGAACAGTGCTGAACCCAAAACATCGATTCTGTTTTCTCTCCACAAATATTCTGAGACTTCCAGCATCTGCAGCTCTTTATTGTTTCACAAAGGTGCAAGGTGCATGAAGTAGCGATTATTAATACTTTAGTGGTCTATCTGATTGACAGTCTCATAAAGTCTTAGGAACAACAGATTTTTTTTTGTTGCAGGAGAAGATCCATGCATGGATGCTTTCAGAACAGAGTGCATTGTTACTGTATGGCTCGCTGGCTCTGCAAAATGGACGCAGAAAGATTGTAAATTGGCAAGGGGACATAAGGGGTGAGTGGGAAACATAAGTTGACATTGGGGCTAAAAGACACTGTCATGTCGGTTAGGGGTGGGATAATAGAGGTGAAGTGGCACTGCATTGGAATAGGGGGAAAATTGAAGAGAAGCTTATTTTCCAAAAGTTTGACAAATCCAGTCTTTGGTTCATGACTCCTGTGAGGAGTTGCATATCTGAGTCATGCAGAATCTGGCCTGAGACCCTAAAAGTTGCAGGGGACTCGGGGAACCCAACCTCGCAATAGGCTGACCAGGTCAGGAGCATGAGTATGGTCCATGTTTGCACTCTTCTCCTGCAGCAGCAGGAATTGAAAATGTTGGGAATGGGACAGGAATCCCAAAAATTGCATTGCACTCACCATTTTAAAATTGCTCCCAGCATTTGTCTCCAATGAAAAATTCTAGTGAGCTCTCAGGACAGATATTGAACAGGCCAGTCTGTAGCTAATTGTTTTTTTTTCTCAATCCGTTCGTAAATATGGAGTGGCATTTCCACTTTTTCAGTACAAAGGCACAAATTGCGAACTGAGAGCGCTTTAGAAAATTATAACTGATGTTTCTGAGACAAAAATAGAAATTGCTGGAAAAGCTCGGCAAGCCTGGCAGCATCTCCATTCTGAGGAAGAGTCACTGGACCTGAGATGTTAACTCTGATTTGTCTCCACAAATACTGCCAGACCTGCTGAGATTTTCTAGCAATTTCTATTTTTTGTCTCTGATTTACAGCATCTGCAGTTCTTTTGTTTTTTTTAATAACTAATGTTTCTGCAATTTCTTCCTGTACCCTGCCCAAAGAAAATCAGCTTCCAGAGATTTGTCTGCCTTAGGCGTCATTATTTTCTCCTTTGCTATTTTGTTAATTCATGTTTAACAAGTATAATATATCCATTTCACAGAAGAGGAAAAGTCAGCAGCAGAAAGGAACTTGGATACAAGTTATGAGAAGGAAATTAATGAATTGATAAATGTGACCTTTTCTATTGGCCATTATAATATAACCCACATGCAGTTTCAGTGAGTCTATAAATATTAATTTCTTTTAAGTAAGTTATAAAACTTGCTTGCTGTTTGTGTTGATGTCCCCTTCTTTATTTTTGTTATTTTCTTTATACCTTATAATAAGCTCTGACAGTTTGCTGGCTTCCCATTTTTCTTTGCATTTATACAAGACTTTCATTTTAACTTAATACTTTATCTTATTTGTTGACCGTGGCTGCTTAAATATACAAATAGTTTTCTTTCTGTTGATGGGTTTCTACAATAACTGCACGGTACCATGGTCAGTTTATTTCCCATTGCTTTGAAGTTTATCTCACTTAAATTTCAAAGACTTAAGATCAGATGCAGAAAAAAAGCCATCAGTAGAGCAATTGCAACTGCCATACTGTATTAATGTAATATTAATATAGAGAACACTGGAGAAACTCAGCAGGTCTGGCAGCATCTGTAGAGAGAGAAACGGAGTTAACATTTCAAGTCCAATGTGACTCTCTTCTTCACATTCCTGAAGCATTTACATGGTGAACTTGCACAAGCTTTTGACAGTTATTCTGGAAACTGAAACGTGTAATTTGAGGAAGTCTTAAGAGGCCATAACCCTTTTTCATTTCAATGAATTGAAGTGGATTCCTTCCTTCATGTTCATAGACTCAAAGGGACTGAAACCAGTCGACTCATTAGCTCTGCTGCTAATGGAAATAAAAATTTAAAATTCCCTTATTCTAGTCCTCAGGATATTCAAGCAATAAGCTCTAATAATAGCTTTTAAGGTTTGAAGGTCTTTCCAAATCCCCCTGAGACTGTGGCTGGTATGCAGATGAGTTAATTTGCTTTATCTTTAAATGGCTTTATTATATTCTTTAAGCTAATAACTGCTATCAGTGTGTTTAGAAACTTGCCCATGGTATCCCCAGTGCTCATGTATATTGTCCCTGAGTTTGTAGGTTCTTTATCTCTAAGTTCTTCCCTACTCGAAATGCTCTTTTATTTATATCTGTACATTTCTGTGTACTAAATACAGCTCTCTAGCGTATTGCCTACGATCTTTCCCCTAAAATGTTTCTTCTATTCTAATATCTTCTATTGATTTCTTTTACTGATGCCAGAGTCTCATCATAAGTTCCACAATTTGTGTAAATCCTTACGTTACATTAGCTACACATCTCCTTTTGAAATGGCAGGTAACTTAATCTCTTTCATACTGAATCTCTCTGGGTAACTTATACCTCATGGAAAACTGAACGGACCAATCAAATACTACCTCTGCAGTCATTTTCCTTCAAGTTGTTAGTTCGGAGAATTAGGTAGACGGATCCAAGAGTGGTCAATGATATTTGATTTTTGCATCCCGCATGATCCACTAGAATTTTACTTGCAAGGTTCTTCTAAAGCAGACATTGAGATCATTTGAGTTGGTTTAGCTGACATTTAGGGCTTCCCAACCACTTGACATGAATCTTCCGTAATTCAACCATAATCCTGGCCAATGACGGTGCTTCATTAATTTAGGTTATTATTCCTAAATAACCTGCTCTCAATCTCAGTGACAATTCTTAAAATTTCTTTCTGGCAACCAGGAGCAACAACAACTTAATGGATCAATGTCCACTCCTCATTCACTGGTCTCTGATTGAGGCCTCCCTTTCCCTATCAGTCTATCATTTTCAGGAAATAATATTCAAGGAGTCTGTCTGATGTTGTCTCATCTCACACCCCTGACACAGTTCCTGCAAATAGGTAAGAACTGAAATAACTGCGGATTCTTGAAATCAGAAACAATTTCAGAAATTGCTGGAAAAGTTCATCATGATCTGTGGAGAGAAATCAGAGTTAATGTTTTGGGTCTAGCGACCTTTTGGCAGAACTGATGGCCATTAGGTAGATAAATCCATGAGGGTTAAATGCTGTTGGTACTCCATTTTGATTTTTAAGCTTATCCCATAACATTGTACCTACCACCATCTCAGCACATCAGCCTGACATGAAATTTACAAGGCCATCCCAGGAGCTGAGAGCCATCAAGGTCAGCAGGACAGATGGAATCTGTGCCGAAGGACCAAAATATGGCAGGGAAGTGTTTGCCACAAGAATATATAACCTCATTTCTCTCACCTGGAAGGAGGACAGCATGCTAGCAAGACACCATAACTGTGATCACTTTCAACAAAAGGGAATTATGGTAACTAAAGGAATCTCTGAGCTATCTGCCACAATGAAGGTCATTGGAAGAATCCTCCTCACGCACCCAGTGGCTGAAGAGTTCCTCCCAGAGTTGCAAGATGGGTTCTATCTTCGCGGAAAGACAAGTCCTGGAGAAATAGAGAGTATCACCTTTCCATGACCTTGCAAAGGGTGCCAACACTGTAAACCAGGATGGACTAGGCTGTATCCTCATCGAATTTAACTACCAATAAAAATTTCTCACCATCCTCTGGCTGTTGCACAACAATAAGCAAGTCATTATCCTCACCAATGGTTCTACCATCGGGATCCAATGCACGTGCAATTGGCTCAAGCAAGGCTGTGTCATCACCACCAGCAACATGGTTGACTTAGTTGCCATCTGGGCAATTAGGGATGAGCAATGAATGCTGGCCAAGCTAGCAACATCTTCATCCTGTGAATGAACTAAAAAACTTGAGCTTTCACATTCTCCTGAATTTGATCTCCACTTGAGTCTGACTATAACCAACGTCTCAATACTGGGAATCTTGGCCAGCAAGAGGACAGTGATGCTGGAGCACCTAACCTGTCATTGGATTTAGCAGCAATATTCTAATGATATTTCTCTTTGGATCTTTAGTGTCTCTTTCACATAGTCCAAACCTGCAATACATGCAAGAGGAGAGGCAACACTGCTGGTCAATAGACCATAAGCTTAGTGCTGGGTTTCAGGGCTTACCATCTCACACTATTCCTCATACAGTTAAACTCTTGTGCAGGTGCGTTGGAGGTGAAATTGAATGTCAGTGCCAGTGTCAACCTTCCATGAAAGTAGGCTTCAAAAGATGTGAGAACTGGTCCACATTGTCCATGCATCTTGTGTTGCATGGCAGACTGAGTAATTTTGTTTTCTGCATGTATAGCTTAAGGCTGATAGATTCATAAGCCTCTGTGATGAAGGAGTGGAGTTTCACCTCTGGCTGTGTACACACAAAAGGGGTCATTTGTGTATTGCAGCTCAGTGACAGAGCTTGGGGCGTCTTGGATCTGGAATGATGGCAATGTTAAGTCGAGCGATTTTCCATTCATCCCCAGGAGAAGCTCCACTCCTTCATGGATGCAGGCTGAAGTGTTGTAGTGAGCTGGTGGGAGAAGCGTGTCAAAATCCTGGAACTCCCTCCCTAATGGCATTGTGGGTCACTCACAACGCACAGACTGCAGTGGATTAAGAAAGGCAGCTCACCCCTACTTTCACAAGAGCAACCAGGGACAGGAATAAATGCTGGACCAGCCAACAAAACCCGTGTCCCACGATTGAATGAAAAAAAAAGCCAAATCGTTAGCCAGAATAAAATCTCTCTTCATTTGGTAAATTAGGTCACTTCATAAATTAGCTTCATGTGTGTGAACAAGTTTGTATCTTCCATGAATGTACCCTATCGATATGTTTAATTTTAACAAGCCCACTGCGGGACAAATGATATAATCTGCCACCATCTGTAACTGAACTGGCCTAGAATCTCTCACAATGTTCATTGATTACTTATTTTGTTGGAGGAGTAATGGGATACTTCTCAATTAGGGACAAAACTTCCACATGGCCAAAGATTTTACTTTCAACTTCCAACAATTTGGGTTGTACATGTTCTGTCTTATTAAAACATTTCTTTGAATTGGATCAGCTTCTGTCTTCTCCCTTAAGCCAGAAGTTATTCAGTTTCCAAAAGTTCTGTTGCACCAGGTTCCTTGTAGATCCAGTGCTTTTCTTCCCCCTATCTGCCTATGCGAAATACCCATCTGCCAGGACAGGAACTTAATTGTCCAAACATGATGTAATATCTAATTGGATGCCGTTTCTAAATTCTTCCATTCTTTACATTCTCAAATATCTCTTCAAAGTTCATTAACAACAGTTCATAGTCAAACAAAATTCTTTCCCCTTAGCTAGGATGAGGAGTAGGCCATTCAGCTCCGTCGCCAATTCATATGACCTTGGCTGACCCCATCTCAGACTCAACTCCATTTTTCCTTTCCATTCCCCATTACCCTTAAACCCATTACTTATTGAAAAAAAACTATCCTCCTTAAATTTACTCAATGTCCCATCATCCACCCGTTCTGTGTTAGCGAATTCCATAGATTTGTCAACCTTTGAGAAAAGTACTTTCTTCCCATCTCAATTTTAAATCTACCACCTTTTATCCTAAACTATGATCTCTCGTTCTGGACTGCTCCATCATTTCTTATTATTTTGTAATCAGCAATTATTCATCTCAAAATCTGCCAATCTTTTTCCTTGGAAAGCAGTTTTCACTTCTTTTTGGCCAAGTGAAATTTTTCTTAAAGTGCCTTCCAACTCCTTCCTCCGAAATTTGACATAAGGCAAACTTTCCCAGATAAATTAAGATTCATACCTGAGCTCAGGTCATCATGCAATCCATTCCCTGTCCATGCACACAAAACCTTTCTCTTTTTAGTCCGTAGCTGCTTACTTATTTACCTCCAATTCAAGTTTCCACATCTCTTTAACTGTTGCATTTCTTTTGCATTATCAAGTGCAAGCTTTTTTATTTCTCTTTCTTGTTATGTTTCCCCTCCTTTTAGATCGAGTTGCTTCATCTGTAACTGGGCTTCACTTAGAGTCATTGAGTCATACAGCATGGAAACAGACCCTTTGGTCCAACCAGTCCATAATCCCAAACTAAACTAGTCCCATCAGCCTGCGCTTCAACTTATCCCTCCAAATCTTTCCTGTTCATGTACTTATCCAAATGTCTTAGTAACATTGTCACTGTGCCTGCATCCCCCACTTCCTCAGGAAGTTCGTTCTATATGCGAACAACAGTTTGTAAAACGATTTGCCCCTTGTAGAGTCATGGAGATGTACAGGATGGAAACAGACCATTTAGTACAACTCGTCTATGCCGAACAGATATCCTAAATTAATCTATTCCCATTTGGCCCAAATCCCTCTCAACCCTTCCTATTCATATACCCATCCAGATACCTTTTAAATGTTGTAATTGTACCAGCCTCCACCACCTCCTCTGGCAGCTCCTTCCATACACACATCACCCTCTGTGTGAAAAAGTTGCCCCTAAGATTTTTTTTAAATCTTTCCCCTCTCACCTTAAACCTGTGCCGTCTAGTTTTGGAATATCTTTTTTAAATTTCTCTCCTCTCACCTTAGAAATGTGCCCCCTAGTCTTGAAATCCCCCCACCCTAGGGAAAAGACACCTACTGTATCATTAACTCTATCTATACCCCACAGGACTTTATGAACTTCTATTTTTCCAATTCCATATTTTGTGCTGTCACCTTAATTACAATTGTTTTTATTTTAAATCCCTGTTTTTCACTCTACCTTCAGCATTCATGCTCATGCTAGTTACCTCACCTTCATAAATTGTTGCAAATCACTCAGGAATAGATCCCCTCTGCCCAAAAAAAAGACTCTGCAATTCACTAAGTTATTTTGCTTTTTGATAGATATCAGTAAAATTCACTGTGAAATCCAATTAGAATCCCTACAGTGTGGAAGCAAGCCATTCAGCCCATCAAATCCATACCAACCATCTGAAGGGTATCGCACCCACACCCACCCTGTCCCTGTAACCCTGCATATCCCGTGGCTAATCCACTTTGCCTGCACACCTGTGGACACAATGGGGTAATTTAGCATCGCCAATCCACCTAACCTCCACACTTTTGGACAGTGGGAGGAAACCCATGCAGACATGGGGAGAACATGCAGACACCACACAGACAGCCACCTGAGGATGGAATTGAACCCAGGTCCCTGGTGCTGTGAGGTGGTGGTGGTAAACACTGTGCTGTCGTGCTCTAAACTTCAGCAAATTCTAGCACCATTAGTGGATTCAAAACTTTGCGATTTCATAATGCTGTTGGTCAAGCCCAGTCACTTATTTATTTCAAAGAAGGAAAAAAATCTGAAATCCCATTTATCTACTGAAAGAATGCAGCCATAAAACTCTACATTTTAAACTGAAAAAGTTTAAGAGACAATGCAAACACGAAATGCTATCTTTCATAATCACCTTTTTCTTTCAAAAATGCAGGGCTGATAGAAGTTATCATAAGCTCAAATAAGTAGACATGAATTGGTAGTTAAATTGCGGTCAGTTGTACAGTCCAAATTAAATGTCTTATAAAATTAAAATAGATCCTACAAATTGGCTCCAGCAATTCTCTCAACTTACATGTCATCAATCTCAATCACAAAGTCCTTCAAAAATTCTGCCTTACCCGTGAAGAATTTCTGCTCCTCTCCTTTTAAGACCAATACTACCTCAATTTTCTTTTTAAAAGGAGAGACTTGAAACATTAGCCTTGTTTCTCCCTTTTAAGAGGTGCTGCCGCACCTGTTGAGTTTCTTCAGCACTTTCTGTTGCGTGTGTTTTCGCAGTTTCCCTGTTCAGCTTCCCTTTCCAGTTAGGGTCTGTCTCAAAGTTTCCAAGCCCTAAAACTGCACATCCAATCACAATTCGTAATGTAAATCAAATCAGCCATTTTTAAACCTTTTATGGAGCCACACACCGCAGAAACAGACCCTTCGGTCTGACTTGTCCATGCTGACCAAGTTTCCTAAACTAAACTACTCCAATTTTCCTGCATTTGGCCCATATCCCTCTAATCCTTTCCTACTCATGTACCCTCCAAATGTCTTTTAAATGTTGTAATTGTACCTGTATTTAACACTTCCTCTGGAGATTCATTCCACATACGAACCATCCGCATTGTGAAAAAAGTTGCCCGCCAAGTCTGTTTTAAATCTTTCTCCCCTCACCTTAATAATTGTGCCCCATAGTTTTGAACATCTCCACATTAGAGAAAAGACTTTGGTTATTAGATTCCCTACAGTGAGGAAACAGGCCCTTCAGCCCAACAAGTCCACACGGCCCCTTGAAACATCTTGCCCAGACCCATCCCCCTATAACCCACACACCCCTGAACACTACGGGCAATTTAGCATGGCCGATTCACCCAGCCTGCACATCTTTTGGACTGTGGGAGGAAACCGGAGCACCCGGAGGAAACCCACACAGACACAGTGAGAATGTGCAAACTCCACACAGACAGTCGCCCGAGGCTGAAATCAAACCTGGGTCTCTGGCGCTGTGAGGCTGCAGTGCTAACCACTGAGCCACCGTGCTGCCCCACTTTATCTTTACCCCTCATCATTTTATAAACCTCTATAAGGTCACCCCTCAATCTTCTCTGTTCCAGTGAAAAAGTCCCAGCACACCCAGAATTTAGATATATTTTTAAGAAGCCAGAGGTGAGATATAATGAGGAAAGTACAGACCGAGGGCCAAAGAAGACAATATTTAGGTAAGATGACTAAACATTCAGTTATTGAACTTTAGAAGGATCTTAAAACTAAATGAGCTGGAGCTGAAGAAAATGCCAAAGGACAGGATTTGATTTGATTTATTATTGTCACACATACCTAAGAGCAGTGAAAAGTTTTGTTCTGCGTGCAGTACAGGCATATAAAGTGCATCAGGGTCTGAGTGAGGAATACAATGTTACAGCTGCAGAGGAGGTACCCAAAGATTGAGATCAACATTAGATTTAAAGTTTAAGAGGGCCATTCAGAAATCTAATAACAGCGGGAAAGAAACTGTTCTTGAGTCCTTTGGTGCGTGTGTTTAAGCTTTTGTACCTTCTACCTGACGGCAGAGATTGGAAGAGACTATAACTGCAGTGGGAGGGGTTCATGATGTCGGCTGCCTTCCCGAAGCAGTGAGAAGTGTGGACTGAGTCAACGGATGGACGGTTGGCTTGTGTGTTGTACGAGTCTGTGTTACTGGGCTACTCCCCTGTAGTTTCTTATGATCCTGGGCAGACAGCTGCCCATACCAAGCCATGATATATCCAGACAGAATGTTTTCTGTAGTACATTTATAAAAATTGGTAAGAGTCTTTGTTGACATGCCGAATTTCCTTAGCCTCCTGAGGAAGTAGAGGCAGTGTTGTGCTTTCTTGAGCACGTGGAGAGGTGAATACAGAGACACAGGTTCTGGACCCAAAGAATCTATGAAACAGCACAATCTACTTCTACCAACTTGAATAGATTTATAGACTTTATAGTTTGCTGGACCCCAGATGACAAACTAAATTTGCGGACAGGAAATGTATGGGTTCAGCAGATGAAAAGCATCCAGGCGTGATTGTTCCCCGAGGTTTCCACTTGCCTGTGTGTTTCATCGAGTGCTGCAGGTTAATAATCAGCCCCAGCAGAGTAAAATTGGTAATTATTGTCATTATATCAACAGGTGAAGCAGGGTTCGGGTGAGGTGCATGGTTTATACCTTGTATTGACCCTGTCCATCTCCTGTAGGCACTAGAGCAATGAAAGAAAATTATTTTAAATCTTTCTAGCAAGTGATTAGGAAGGCTAATACTATGTTAGCCTTTATTGCACATACAGAGGCAGACAAACTTTCCATCAATTGAACCTTGGCTGCATTACACTGGGTCATTGTGCATTTTGGTCTGCTTCCCTCAGAAAAGAATTATTGCTATAGAGTGAATGAAATGCATGCTCACCGGACTTTTTCTTGGGATGGCAGGGCTGACTTTTGAAGAGAAATTGGTAAAACTAGCCGTGCATTTTCTAGATGTTCAAAGAATGAAAGGCGATCTCATTGAAACTTACAAAGTACTTGTGTATAGTCAGACTGGGCAGACGCAAGGAAGATGTCTCTCTTGTTGAGGAGTCTAGAACCAGGGGACACAGTTTCAAAATGAGGGAGATGCCATTTAGCATCAAGGTGAGGAACAAATTATTGCAAATGCAGGAATCCGAACTGAAAGCAGTAAAGTGCTGAAAATTGCAGTGAGTCAGGCAGCATCCTCGGAGAGAGTGCAGGCTGTTGTTTCAAGAGATGAAAAGCCACTTGACTTGAAACATGAGCTGGCTGTCACACCACAGGTGCTGCATGACATGCTTGTGATTTCCAGCATTTTTTGTTTTCACCCAAGGTGAGGAGATTTATTTTGTTTAGTTTGGAGAGTTGCAAATCTTTGGAATTGTCTACCCCCAGGGGCTGTGGAAGCTCATTCACTGAGTGTGTTTAAAGTAGCGATTGAGACATGTCTAAGTACCAGTGACGTGATGGGAAATGGGGATAGTGTGGGGGGAAGAAAATGCGCTGAAGTGGATGTTCAGTCAAGATCATGATGAATGGCAAATCAGGCTCCATCATCATATCATAGAATCCCTAAAGGATGGGAGCAGGCCATTCAGCCCATTGAGCCCACAGTGATCCTCTGAAGAGCACCCTACCCAGACCCTGTAATGCTGCATTTCTCATGGCCAATCCATCTACCCTGCATATCTTTGGGTTGTGGGAGGAAACCAGATCACCCGAAGGAAGCCCACGCGGACACGGGGAGAATGTGCAAACTCCACACAGACAGTCGCCCGAGGGTAGAATCGAACCTGGGTGCCTGGCGCTGTGAGGCAGCAGTGCTAACCATTGAGTCACCGTGCCGCCCCAGAATGGCCTCCTTCTGGCGCAATGTATCTATAAAATAATCATGAACATGACGGAACAGTGGGAGGCCATTCAGCTTAGTTTGTACATGCCAGTCAACAAGATCTCATTGCAGTATAATTCCATTTTCCAGCTCTTGGAAAATGGCCCTGGAGGCTCGTTAGTTTAGTTGGCGAGATAGCTGGTTTGTGGTCTAGTGTGATACCAACACTGTGAGTTCCCAATTCTTAAACGCAGAGGTTGCTCTGAACCACTCTCCCTCTCAACTTCTCCCCTCACCTAAAGTGTAGAATCCTGAGGATAAACCACCAACAGTCCTGTCTCTCTCTCTCTCTCTCCTCTGTAATGAGAGAACAGCCCTATAGTCCAGTAGGATTATGTACCTTCATTATGTGTAAGTATTCCTGTATGACTTGGAATAAGGTTTCTACAGCAGCTTCGCATTTTAGTACATTTGACTGCAGATTGACAACATGTGTGGCCTGATTTTAACTGAGTCAGAGGCCCATTGGATTCCAATATGGCAGACCTCACCTGAATGTTGCTAGTCAGAGCAGAATTGCTGACAAAATGCTGGTCTGTTATTACACTGGTGGCACTAAGAGATGAGACCACCAACTGCAAGGAGAGCTCAAGAGGGAGTGATTTTGTATGAGTCTCAAGGCTGGAGAGAGAAGGAGGATCTGGGAATATCCTTGTCTTCACAAGGCCCTAGCTTAGCCTTTCAGTTTCACTGTGAAAACCTTTCTTCACTTCTGTGAAGCAACAAGGTTTTCCTAACAGTTAATCCTGTGGGAAAAGCATTCACCAGGATCCCACTGAGGATTGGGTTAAAATCTCAACCCACCTATTCCTGGCAGAATCCTCATTGACTTCCAAAAGCAGCTCTGTTAAAATAAAAGTCTGGTGGCAACGATTTGGAAAATGCTGCTGCTCTACTTTAACGACTTTCCTGGTTTTTCTGAAGAGTACGCTTCCCAGTTTCCTGCGTGAGAGAAAGTCATGAGAATGTGAAAAAGGAGTGAGTTCCAAAATTACACCTCCAGTCTTAAGAATTAGATGCCATTGCCACATATAGTTGAATCTATTGTTTCATCAATGTCAAAGTGTATTCAGTTGCTCTATATAATTAAACAGCCTCCTAATCTCTCTCTTGTTTTTTACAAGCAGTAAATGAAACTGTTTTAAACAAACACTTTCTTTTTGTTAAAACACTCTTTTTTCCTTTATTGCTTCCAGTCGTGTCCAGAGGTATTTTAAGACCCTCCTTAAGATTGAGCTGGTCAAGCAAGACCCCAGCCTTCCATCCTGATATCTCTGTGTCTGGCCCGGTGCCAATTTTTGCCCAATTACATTTGTGTGTGAAATGCCATTGGCTTACAAAGTTAAAGGCACTACATAAATGCAAATTGCTGTTGTTAAAAGCTATACTTGCTTGTGAGAAATGGAAATGTGTTTAGTCACCACTGTTCCTGTGGTAGAAGAAATTAAGTCTGCAGTAATGTCTCAGAATGTGTTTCTCCTTCTTGCAATGCTACCAAATCCTGACTCACAGTTCGATCAGCAGGGTACAGTCACCAACCTGTGTCTGCAGCAGGTGAGGGATTGTACCAAGTATTTGATCAATGATCGCTGTGTCCAGGAGTCACTGTGTGGATGATGTACTTGTTACAAATCAGAATGAGAATAATAAACAAGATAGCAGAATAACAGTGAAGGACATATGCTACTAATTTACCAGAACATCCTGCCTTGTTATTACACTCATTAACTTTCCTCGCTTCACCACTATTTGCCCTTAAAGGAAAATTGAGTTAATTAACACCTTACGTTTTAAAAGAAAAACATTAAATACTTCACTGTTACCACCGAAGGTACTTAGTTGAAAGTCTGTCATAAGCCTTGCCAGTGACATTATGACGGATCGATTCTTAACTACTATAGACAGTGACTGATGAGCACTAAACCCACACAATCCCAGTGCTTTTCCAAAGGAGTTCTGCTTACCTTTATTCATACAGAAACATTAAAAGAGGACATTGTTCGAGTTTTTTCTTGTATGTGCTCATTTGTGGGATGTGGGTGTCACTGGCTGGGCCCAGCATTTATTGCCCATCCCTAGTTGCTCCTAGGAAGGTGGGGTTCAGCTGCCTTCTTGAACCGCTGCAGTCCCTGTGCTGTGGGTTGACCCACAATGCTATTAGGGAGGGAATCCCAGGATGTTGACCAAGCGACAGTGAAGGAAGTGCAATATGTTTCAAAGTCAGGATGGTGAGTGGCTTAGAGGGAAACTTGCAGGGGGTAGTGTTCTCATGAATCTGCCGCCCTTGTCCTTCGAGATGGAAGTGCTCATGGGTCTAGTGGGATGGTACAGAGGCAGAGTGGAGTAAAAATGAGATTGGAAGGAGGTCAGGGGGTGAATATGTACCCCTTATTAGTGGGGTTTGATACTGAGTGCTTTAAATGGAGAAAGTATGTCAGGCCTGTTAATCATGAGGCATGAACACACAGCTAACCTTCTCACTGATGCGCGCGTTCGGTTTCACCAGGGTCACTTGACATCAAACGTGGACAAAAGAGCTGAATTCCAGAAGTGGGAGAGAGATAATGGGAACTGCAAATGCTGGAGAATCCAAGACAACAAAATGTGAGGCTGGATGAACACAGCAGGCCAAGCAGCATCTCAGGAGCACAAAAGCTGACGTTTTGGGCCTAGACCCTTCATCAGAGAGGGGGATGGGGTGAGGGTTCTGGAATAAATAGGGAGAGGGGGGAGGCGGACCGAAGATGGAGAGAAAAGAAGATAGGTGGAGAGAGTATAGGTGGGGAGGTAGGGAGGGGATAGGTCAGTCCAGGGAAGACGGACAGGTCAAGAAGATGGGATGAGGTTAGTAGGTAGATGGGGGTGCGGCTTGGGGTGGGAGGAAGGGATGGGTGAGAGGAAGAACAGGTTAGGGAGGCAGAGACAGGTTGGACTGGTTTTGGGATGCAGTGGGTGGAGGGGAAGAGCTGGGCTGGTTGTGTGGTGCAGTGGGGGGAGGGGACGAACTGGGCTGGTTTAGGGATGCAGTTGGGGAAGGGGAGATTTTGAAACTGGTGAAGTCCACATTGATACCATTAGGCTGCAGGGTTCCCAGGCGGAATATGAGTTGCTGTTCCTGCAACCTTCGGGTGGCATCATTGTGGCACTGCAGGAGGTGGGATGTGAGTGACTGCCTTTGACGTGAAGGCAGCATTTGATTGACTGTGGAATCAAGGAGCTCTATAAAAAATTGAAATCAAGGGAATCAGGGACGAAAGCTATTCTCTCATTGGACTCTCGCCAAACACAGAGGAAGATGGTTGGTTGGTATTGGATGCCAATCGTTTCAGCTCCAAGGCATCGCTATAGGAGTTCCTCAGGGTAATGTTCTCAACTTGTTGTCAACTGGTTCATCAGTTACTCTCCCTCCATCACCAATTCGGAAGTGGAATGTTTGCTGATGATTACACAATGTCCAGCAGCATTCACAACCTCTCAGACACTGAATCCATCCCTGAAGGCAGCCAAGTTGAGAACAAGTTTCAGGCTTGAGCCAGATTGGTGATGAGTAATATTTACACCACATCTGTGTCAGCTAACGACATCTCAAACAAAAGAGAGAATCTAACCATCTCTCTTTGATGTTCAATGTCATTACCATCACAGGAGGAGGCAATGGACTGTTAATCCAGAAACCTAGGTAACATTCTGGGGAGATAGTAGGAACTGCAGATGCTGGAGAATCTGAGATAACATGGTGTAGAGCTGGACGAACACAACAGGCCAAGCAGCATCAGAGGAGCAGGAAGGCTGATGTTTCGGGTTGAGACCCTTCTTCAGAAATTTCTGAAGAAGGGCCTCGACCCGAAACATCAACTTTCCTGCTCGTCTGATGCTGCTCGGCTTGCTGTGTTCATCCAGCTTCACACCCTGTTATCTAACATTCTGGAGACCTGCGTTCGAATCCCGCCCAGATAGATGGTGGAATTTGAATTCAATAAAATATGTGGAATTTGAAAAATCTAGTGTTGACTGTGAATCCATTGTCGATTGTTCAGAAAAACCCATCCGGCTCACTAATGTTCTTTAGGGAAGGAAACTGCCATCCCTATCTGGTCTGGCCTACATGTGCAATGTGGTTGCCTCTCAACTGCCTGTGGGCAAATAGGGATGAGTGATAAGTGCTGCCTGGCCAGTGATACCCTCATCGCGTTAATAAATAAGTAAAGAAAAACACCATCAACAATCTAGTCGATGTCAGAAGCACAAGCGGATTAGCCTAGAGCTGCAGGACAGTCAAAGGCCAGGAAATCTGTGGTGGTTATTCAAACGCTGTCTGGATTGTACGAATCACAAATCATTGCTTTCCACTTGCTAGGATGAGTGCAACCTCAACAATGCTCAGGAAGCCTGACACCATCCACAACAAAGTACAGTGACAGAAACATGTAGCACTGAGAACATACAATAACTTACCAGCCTTCTTTAGCAGCACCTTCCAAACCAGTAACTCCACTGGCTTAAGAGATAACAAGGTGTAGAGCTGGATGAACACAGCAGGCCAAGCAGCATCAGAGGAGCAGGAGATAACAAGGTGTAGAGCTGGATGAACACAGCAGGCCAAGCAGCATCATAGGAGCAGGAAAGCTGACGTTTCGGGCCTAGACCTATCATCAGTCTAGGTCCGAAACGTCAGCCTTCCTGCTCCTAAGATGCTGCTCGGCCTGTTGTGTTCATCCAGCTCCACACCTTGTTATCTCAGATTCTCCAGCATCTGCAGTTCTTACTATCTCTGATACAATTTTAATCCCATTGGCTTGAAGGGGAAGGGCAAAAGATAAGACCATAAGTCATAGGAGTGGAAGTAAGGCCATTTGGCCCATCAAGTCCATTCTGCCATTTAAATCATGGCTTATGGGCATTTCAACACCACTTGCCTGCACTCTCCCCGTAGCCCTTGATTCCTTTTGAGATCAAGAATTTGTCGATCTCTGCCTTGAAGGCATCCAACGTCCCGGCCTCCACTGCATTCTGCTGCAATGAATTCCACAAGCCCACCACTGTCTGGCTGAAGAAATGTCGTCTCATTTAAGTTTTAAATTTACCCCCTCTAATTTTAAGGCTGTGCCCACGGGTCCCAGTCTCCCTGCCTAATGGAAACAACTTCCTAGCGTCCACCCCTTCTAAACCATACATTATCTTGTAAGTTTCAATTAGATCTCCCCTCAACCTTCTAAACTCTTATGAGCACAATCCCAGGATCCTTAGCCGTTCATCATACGCTAAACCTACCATTTCAGGGATCATCCGTGTGAATCTCCGCTGGACACGCTCCAGGGCTAGTTTGTCCTTCCTGAGGTGTGGGGCCCAGACCCATGGGAACATATAAAACTTTCCCTCAAACCAATCACCATTCAGTCCTGGAACCATTATTGCTGTTTCCCGACTGGAACTGGGTCAAAATCCTGGAAACTCCCTCCCTGACACGCCTTGTGTGTATCTACCCCACATGGACTGCAGAAGTTTAAGAAGGCAGCTCTTCACCACCTTCTCAAGGATAATTTATTTGAGTTTTATGTACAAGGCAAATGCAAATTTACATTTATTACAAATGTCAAAAAAGAATCATTTCAGTGGTCTGGTTACATGTCCTGGATCTTTGAACATTCAGTCCCACCGAGAGTCGAAATTTATAAAGCTGACGTTGGAATCCTGTGCGGTGACAGGAGAAATGAAAGCAGAGTGTTGTGTTTGGATGTGCTGAGGTGCTGGTGGATCTGTTTCCCAAACTGTAATTTGCTCCTTCATGTCGCTCACACAGCCCACTCCCCGTCACACTGCAGGTCGTTTGTTACAACCTTTAACAGTAAGATTTACTCATGTGGGCTTACACTGTACAAGCACCTAGCTAGCAGCCTGCTGGGAATTTAGATCACCGTATCGGAGCTCAGCCCCATTAATCAAACTTTTAGATCCATGTTAAAGATCCATGAGAACATATAGAATGTCCCCTTCGAACCACTCACCATTCAATCCTGGAATCATTACTGCTGTTCCCACACTTTAACAAACAAGGGAGGCTGGGTAGGCTGGGACTTCATGGCCTGGAGCGTAGGAGAATGAGGGGTGACCTTTATAGAGGCCTATAAAATCATGAGGGGCATAGAGAATGTGGATATCCAACAGCTTTTCCCCAGGGCAGGGGAATCTAAAATGAGAGGGCGTAGGTTTAAGGTGAGAGGGGCTGGAATGGGCTGCCTGAGGTAGTAGTGGAAACGAGTACATTTTTGTCATTTAAGAAGCACTTGGACAGGTACATGGATGGGATAAGAATGGAGGGAAATGGACTAAACACAGGCAAATGGGGCTTGTTCAATTGTGAAAACTGGGTGGCTTGGACAAGTTGGGCCAAAGGGCCTGTTTCCATGCTGTAAACCTCAAGGACTCCAACAAATGAGCCATCTGACCAACACGCAACGTGAATTTTCCCCACCCAGCCACAACCCTTTTCCTCCCGCCATCCAACTGATTTCCCAGGGCAGGCAAGTGCGTTTCGTGACTGTTCTGAAGGACCTAACTAAGAAGCTGCAGTCAGGAGCACCATCCCAATAGGAACAGGGAATAGCCTGTAGACAGGGGAGGGGGACTGAGAATTATTAAAAGCGAAGAGCCGCAGCAGACTCTCTCTGCTTGCTGTTAGGCTGTTGCTGAGGGGAAGGGAGAAGGAGAGGCCATACTGACAATGAAAATGGCAGCCAGTTTCCCATGCTTAGCACTCTCCAATTGATTCAGTTGGCAAAGTGAACAATTGTGAACCTTCGCAAAGCAGATGAAAGTTAATTGACCCATCAGATCCAAGTTGTGGATCAATCTAAGCAATATCATATTTCAACTCTGACCCTGTAGCCTGGCAACTTTATTTCTCTCAAGTGTGGGCTATCCAATATCCTTTTTAGAGTGAGATGTTAGGCTTAGACGAAGTAGATAAAGATGTTCCTATTGGTCGATATTAACGAAGGACTGCAGAGTGCAGATTTTAGACAAGTGATAAAGGTGGGGTGTGGTGGGAGAGAAAGACCGTTCTAAGCAGTTAGGTGGTAATGATCCAGTTTCCAGATTGCCTGCAAGAGGCAATATGTTTTTTGGTCATTTTGCTCCCACACACTGACTCTTTGTAAGATTACAGTCATAGATGATAGAATTCCTGCAGTGATGAAGCAGGCTGTTCAGCCCATTGAATCAACACCAACTCTCCGAAGAGCATCCCACCCAGACCCATTCCCAACACAATATTTCCCCATGGCTAATCCACACATCTTTGGACTGTGGGTGAAAACAGGAGCACCGGGAGGAAACCCAAGCAGACATGGGGTGAATGTGCAAGCTCTGCCTAGACGGTTATCTGAGAGTGGAATCGAACCCAGGTCCCTGGTGCTGTGAGGCTGCAGTGCTAACCACTGAGCCACCATGCCCCCAGCCCATAACAACAGTTGGCAAAAATAACAATGTAAGGGAGAACCTGGCATTTATAATGTATGAGAGGAATGTGCTAACTGGTTGGCAAGTAGAATGTGAGGTCGGGATGTTGACATGATGAGTGCACCAACTAATGGTGACCGACAGTTAACTGCCAAGCTTTGTTTGAATTTTAAACCAAGTTGGTTGCTTCAGGTCAAGGTATAATGGTGAGAAAAATCACATGTTGATCAGCTCCCTTTCAGGACGTACCAGACCTTTTATCAAAACATCTTCATAACAGTATAGTTGAGATGAAGAACTCTATAATCTCAGGAATGACAGGGTTGAATAGACACCCTTATTTCAATTGATATGTCACAATGCCAATCTGCAAAAAAAAAAGAGTCACTTTGGTAAAACTGTCAAGAAACATTTCTTCCTTATATTTTATCTAGTCTAAAACCTGTTGAATCAGTCATAGCTTGCTTTGCTGCCTGTGTTTGTAAGCGTTTGATGTTATCAGTTCCTATTGACAAGGGTTAGAGAATGACAGATCTGTCATGTCTCCTGTTCTGAGGCTTCAGATTTTTTTAAATTTCAAAAATAAACTTTATGTATTATATATATATAATACACATTGTCACAAATGTAGGCCTTACATTTAGCCGACAGTGCTGTGAGATTCATGACTGTTAATTGCGATTTTGTGTTGAAACAGGCAGCTTTAGGGGAAGTGTGAATTATTTGATGCAGCAATTTGTGGACGCAGATACAATAGTAATTGCTGACATGTTGCCAAAGCTTTTCATCTTACCCTCAGGACAAATGCAAGAATGCCAAATTTAAACAATGGCAACAAATTATCCTACAGGAGAAAAGGGTGCTGATTGGCTGGTAAGTAAAGTCTAATTGCTTTCTCCATGGTGATGCCTTAGCCAACAGAGGACTGTATGCTCTCTACACTCCCTGGTCATATAAAAAATGTTGTGACGTTTGAACATATTCCTATTGTGTCCAGAAAATGGATCCTTGCATGTAAAAATGTATGTTATTTTGAGCAGACATTAATGAGCCTCGCTATGAATTCAACTGATTCACCTGTAATGTAAATTGTTGCAATTGTTTGAAACTATAAGACCTCAGGATATAGGAGCAAAATTAGGCCATTCGGACTATTGTGTCTGCTCTGCCATTCATGGCTGATATGTTTCTCAATCCCATTCTCCAACCTTCTCCCCATAACCTTTGATCCTCTTATGAATCAAGAAACTATCTTTCTTAAAGACACTCACTGACTTGGACTCCACGCCCTTCTGGGGCAATGGGTTCCACAGATACACCACCCTCTGGCTGAAGAAATTCTTTCTCATCTCAGTTCTAAAGGGTCGTCCCTTCACTCTGAGGCTTTCTAACTGCCAGCTGAGTCTACATGTTAACCATAAGAGAATCCTGAACTAGGATTCCCAAGACCCTTTATGTGTCAGATTTCCAAAGCCTTTCTGCACTTGGAAAACAGCCTCTATTGTTCCTACCAATGTGCATAACCTCACACATACTCTTATTGTATTCCATCTGCCACTGTTTTGCCCACTGACTTTGCCTGCCCAAGTCCTTCTGCAGCCTCTTGGCTTCCTCAACATTACCCATTCCCTGCACCTGTCTTTGTGTCATCTGCAGACTTAGCAACAATGCTCTCAGTTCCTTCATTCAGATCATAAATGTATAACATGAAAAGAATCCCTACAGTGTGGAAACAGGCCCTTTGGCCCAACAAGTCCACACCAACACAAAGAGCATCCCACCCAGACCTATCCCTCTAATCCACACATCCCTGAACACTACGAGCAATTTATCATGGCCAATCCACCCTAACCTGCACATCTTTGGACTGTGGGAGGAAACTGGCACAGACACGGGGAGAACATGCAAACTCCACACAGACAGTCACCCGAGGGTGGAATCGAACCCGGGTCCCTGGTGCTGTGAGGTGGCTGTGCTAACCACTGAGCCACCGTGCCACCCTATAGTAATAGAATAATTGTGGTCTCAACACTGACTCCTGCAGATCTCCATTAGTTACCTATTGCAATCCTGAAAAGTCTGTTTCTCCCCACTCTCTGCCTTCTGCCAGTCAGCCAGTCCTCTACCCATGCCAGTATGGTGCCCCTAACACCATAGGCTATTTTCTTATTTGTAGCCTCCTGCGTGGCATCTTGTCAAAACCTAACATTTTCGCATCATCCTGATGAAAGTAAGACAAAAAGGTACTCGGCAACTTGTCTGTCCTTTCTGCAGTATTTACATTCTGAATTACCAGGTGAGTATTCAATACTCACTTAAGAAATAAGATAATTGAAGATGGCTAATTCTTGTGTTTGATTTTTTTGTTTGATAAATGGATATTGGACATTGTGCAATAGGTTTCAGTTATTAAAATTATGAATCTTAAATAGAAATCAGCCATCCCAACACAAGGTCCTGAGATGTTCCAATTAGCATATTTTAGCATAACAAGAAGCTTCCATTCTTGTATACATTTATAAAGTAATTTGTACGCAATTCGGAACTCAATCCAGTAGAATGTAAAACAACAAAATGTGAGGCTGGATGAACACAGCAGGCCAAGCAGCATCTTAGGAGCACAAAAGCCTACGGTTCAGGCCTAGACCCTTCATCAGAGACAATTCAGTAGAATGTAAAGTAGCCATCTATAAGTATGAGCAAACATTCACTCATCAGATCTTTAAAGTTAATGCTAATACATCCCCGTATGTGATCTGATTCGTAATTATAAGTGCTCCTAAGTCAGACATTCAAAAATCAGGGCCTGCCTGTATATTCCCCTTACTGACATGGCCTGAAGAAATACCCAATACATTTCTATCCTTTGGCTGATCTCTTGGTGACATTAGTAAAGACTGTTGCCAGGAGAAATGGTTCAGTAAAGTGCTAAAGCATTAGGCTCATAGAGTTATAGAGATGTACAGCATGGCAATAGGCAGTTTGGCACAACTCATTCATGCTGATCAGATATCCTATTTGCCAGGGTTTGGCCCATATCCCTCTAAACCCTTCCTATTCACATACCCATCCAGATGACTTTTAAATTCTGTAATTGTTCCAGCCTCCACCACTTCCTCTGGCAGCCCATTCCATACGCGCACCACTCTCTGTGTGAAGAAGTTGCCCTTAGGTCCCTTTTAAATCTTTCCCCTCTCACCTTAAACCTATGCCCTCTAGTTTTGGGCTCCCCTACCCTGGGGAAAAGGCCTTGGCTATTCACCCTATCCATGCTCCGTATGGTTTTATAAACCCCTAAAAGGTCACCCCTCAGCTTCTGACACTCCAGGGAAAACAGCCCCAGCCTATTCAGAGACAGTAGGAGCTGCCGATGCTGGAGTCTGAGATATCAAGGTGTAGAGCTGGATGAACACAGCAGGTCAGGCAGCATCAGAGGAGCAGGAAGGCTGACGTTTTAGGTCTGGATCTATCAGAAGAAGGGTCCAGACCCGAAACGTCAGCTTTCCTGCTTCTCTGATGCTGTTTGGCCTGCTGTGTTCATCCAGCTCCACACCATGTTATCCCAGCCTATTCAGCCTCTCCAAGAGCTTAAACTCTCCAACTGCGGTTATGTCCTTGTAAACGTTTCCTGACTCCTTTCAAGTTTAACAATATCCTTCCTGGAGCAGGGAGACCAGAATTGTACACAGTATTCCAAAAGTGGCCTCACCAACGTCCTGTACAGCTGCAACGTGACCTTAACACCCCTATACTCAATGCCCTGATCAATAAAGGCTAGTATACCAAATGCCTTCTTCGCTATCCTGTCAACCTGTGAATCCACTGTCAAGGAACCGTGAACCTGCACTCCAAGGCCTCTTTGTTTGGCAAATGATAAAGCTGATATTGTTGACCACACACATTTGGGGTGGAATCTCACTGAATGTTTTAGCATTAATTTTAGAAACTATGTACATTTTAGTTAGAGTGATATATTGAAATGTTGAATTCAAGCAAAAAGCAAATGCTGAGAAAGAACTGCTCTATCAGGCATTATTAAAATTATGGTCCCCCTACCCTCTTTTTCATTCTCTTCCTCCTTCTGATTCACATTCTTTCACCCTTTTTCTGCAGGTGAATGCAAACCTGTATGTGCAGTAGAATGGCAGAGTTTCTTCCCAAAAAGACATTAGTAAACAAGATGGGTTTTTTTATGACGATAGGTATGGTCCCTGAAATAACTCTTCGGAGGGTGACTTCCTCTCACCAATCACCCCTTTATTTGACGATAGCGCTGCCTCTCACTGAGTCAGGCTTTCAAAACCCAATATCCCTGACTTTCATCCTTTTATGTCAGTCAGAGCTCCCTGATTGGACCAGCCCCAATCAGGGGACTCATATCTTGTGAGGTCCAGCTGACTGACCCCTTCAATGAAACTAACTTTTGATTCTACATTTAGATATTTTAAATCATCCTGTTGGGAGATATTATGACAACACTTTTGCAGCAGGCATGATGTGAACTCAGGTCTCTTGGACCAGAGATAGGGTCACTACCACAGTGCCAGCAATTCAAAATTTATTGATTGATGCTAACTTTCACCAGCTGATCTAGTGGGTTTTGCCATTAGCCTGGACCTTTGGATTACTAGTTCACTGAAATTAGCACCAGCCATCGTTGCCCAGGTCCACACTTATAGGGTCATAGAGTTGCACAGCATGGAAACAGGCCGTTCTGTCCAACCAGTCCATGCTGAACATAATCCCAAACTAAACTAGTCCCACCCAGCTGCTCCTGGCCCATATCCCTCCAAGCATTTCCTTTTCATATACTTAGCCAAATGTCTTTTAAAAGTTGTAACTGTACCCACATCCACCACTTTGTCTGGATTATCATTCCATACACAAACTCTGCATAAAATATTTGCCCCTCATGTCTTTTTTTAAATCCTCTCACCTTTAAAGATATGTCGCCTTGTCTTGAAATCTCCCACCTGAGGGAAAAGACACTAGTCATTCACCTTATCTATACCCCTCATGGTTTTATAAGCCTCCATAAGGTCACCACCTCAACCCCCTAAGTTCCGGTGAAAAAAGTCCCAGCCTATATACAGTTTCTCCTTATAACTCAACTTTCCATTCTTGGCGACATCTTCGTAATTTTTTTCAGAAGGATTGAACTTGATTTATTGTAGTGACATGTACCTAAGTACAATGAGAATTTTTTTTTTTGTTTTTGCGAGCAGCACAGACAGATCATAGCAAACAAGGATACAGAAATCATCTGAGATAACAAAGTGTAGAGCTGGATGAACACAGCAGGCCAAGCAGCATCATAGGAGCAGGAAAGCTGATGTTTCTAGCCTAGACCATACTTCGGAAAATTTTCTGTGCTCCTAAGATGCTGCTTGGCCTGCTGGGTTCATCCAGATCAACACTTTGTTATCTAGGCCAGAAATGTCAGCTTTCCTGCTCCTATGATGCTACTCGGCCTGCTGTGTTCATCCAGCTCTACACCTTATTATATCAGGTTCTCCAGCATCTGCAGTTCCTACTATCTCTATTACAGAGGTCATCAGGTGCTTAGAGCAAGGCATATACAGGTTATAAATAATGTTGATCTTGCTAAAGAGGTCTATTCGGCAGTCTGATAACGGCAGGGAAGAAGTTGTTCTTGAACCTGTTGGTGCATGTGTTCAGACTTCTGTATCTTCTGCAGAAGAGGTTGGAAGAGAGCTGGGATGGGAGGGGTCTTTGATGATATTGATCGCCTCTCTGTGGCAAACAGATGTGAAAATGGATTCCATTTCCATTTTAGTTGCTCTTCACAGTTGTCTCTGCCAAACCTCTCTGCTGAAGGTATTCATCCTTACAGTGATGGTTATTGACACAATGTAGACGAGAAGGTAAAAATCAGTATTGTTACATATTTATTTTTGAATGGTGCTCATCAATCATTTAGCAACCTAAACAACATTAACACAAAGTATGTTGATTGATGCGAAATAACATGGTATAATGGCAGGAGATATTTAAAGATCACAAATAAAAACATGCAACTGCTAACAAGCTAAATTATTACACTTCTATTAATCCTAATGCATCCAATTTCTGCATTCTTTTAACCAAAGCTAAGCTATTAACCTACTGGATATAAGTTGTTTATTAATGCAAATGTAACAAATTACTGTATTAATTCTTTGTTAGTGCGAAGATATCAGTTCACCTTGCCTTAATGCTCTTTGATGTGGATCACATACATTTTAAATCAGAGTAAAATCACACTTTAAATGAGGACAGAGGTGAGAGATCTTAGAATAGAATCCCTACACTGTGGAAACAGGCCATTTGGCCCATCAAGTCCACACTGACCCTCTGAAGAGATAGAACACACCACTCACTTACAGGAATGCACCTAGTCTCTGTGGTCTATTTAGCATGGCCAGTCCACCTGACCTACACATCTTTGGATTGTGGGAGGAAACCAGAGCACCTGGAAGAAACCTGCACAGACATGAGGAGAATGTGTAAACTCCATGAAGACAGTCACCCAGGGGTCGAATCGAACCCAGCTCCTTGGTGCTGTGAGGCAGCAGTGCTAACCTCTGAGCCACCATCTCCTAGATGATATATAAATTGATATGTTAAAAGATTGCAATAATGGGAGTTCCACAGGAGGACACTGCAAACATTTCCTCCTGCTGATGGGTGGTCTGACTGTGGTCATCCCATGCTACAAGCTGATTTGGTGTCAATTGGATTCTTTCATCTTCTACCTGTATTGATGCATCCAGACACCACAGCCCTGAGCAAGATATCATTTATCATCTAAAAGCAGATTTGGTGAGTTAAAATTAACTAACTTTAACTGAGAGCTGATGAATTGATGAGTGTTAGTCTGCAAGGGCCTTGGAAATGTAAATGAAGATTTTTTAATTAGTGTAGATCTGTCTGCTGTAAATTGGGTTCATCGAAGACCCTTCTTCATTTCTGATGCCATTGTTAGTTCTCACCTTTCTAATCAAGCTTGCTGGCAGCGGGAGAAAACACCGTCAGTAATTTGAAAGAAATTAACAGGCAACGCCTCCACCAAAAGTGTTACAGCAATGTCTCTCTCTCTTTCTCTCTCTCTCTCTTTCTCTCAGTTCCTATTGTTTGAATACACAGAGGCTTTACATTAGATCAGGTGTCTCATTCATTGATCCAACTCATAACTCATATTTCTCTGGTCTTCACATGAATAATACATAGGTTCCTCAGTGTGTTATTTTTAGAATGCTAATCTTCTGGAATGCATAAGTAATGAGCTGGGAAAATCCTGCTGAATAATGTCTAATTGCATCATGTCTGTCCAAAGTAGATTAGGAGGAAGTTCTTTGACTCAATGACAATTATTTGGTGCACACCATTATTGCCCAATATAGCAGCGAGAAGTGGTCGTTAATTTTGACTGAACACCGGGTTAATCACTGGTGGCAACAACTTTGCCTCAAAGTTTCTGAGCTGGGGGTTGCTACATCGCTTTTGAGTTCAGTGAGGTCAGTGTGACATATGCTGATGCGGGAAACTGATCATTTGCCTCCTGTAAGTGGAGCATGTTTTCTTTCAGGTTTAGTTGAATAGGCTGGATTAATTTTTTTGTATTGTTCACACAGCACAGAAATATGCCATCAAGAGCACTTTTTTTTGCTTGTACAATGAAGGACAGATGACATCTAGGGAGACGAGTCATAAGTATTATCGTTTGTATACATGCACACACTGTGAATATTTCCCTGGGGTTCTGTGCAACTCTGCTTTTCTGTGTGACTGGCTAATTTTGCCATCTATACATTCTGCTAGTTGACAGCAGCAGTTGCCAGGCCCATGCACAACTGCTATTATGCTTGCATTCTATTTCTAAAATCTACCTAGGAAATCTCCACTGCCTACTTATCTCTCCTTTCATCCTCTTGTCTCCTCATTCTTAATCACTAAAAAATATTTCTATCCTTACACCAATTTCTGTGTCCTCCCCATAGATGTCATAACTTGTTGTGCTCAGTTATCAGTGCTGACTATCTTGCAGCTTTATCTCAGTAATGGTAACCACGTGCAACCCTCTAAGTTGTATTTTTGCCTGTAATTTGCTCGATTTATTATCTGCAAAGGAAGAAGGTTCAGAGCTTCAGGGCCAAGACAGTAGATGAATTGATTGTTCAGTGAGGCAGCACAGAATGAAGGGCCAAATGACTTCTGTGCTGCCACAGTTCTGTGATTTGGTGAATTTGCTTCTTATACTGGCCGCGAACTGCTAGGGCCATGTGGTAGCTTAGTGGTTGGCACAGTGCTGTATCACATTACCAGGGACACCATTTCAATCCCACCCTCAGGGTGACTGTGTGGAGTTTGCGCGTTCTCCTTGTGTCCACATTGGTTTCTTCCAGGTGCTGCAGTTTCTTCCCACACACCAAAGATGTGCAGGTGAGCGTGGATTGGCCGTGGGAAATGCAGGATTACAGAGATAGGGTAGGAGCAGGAAGCTTTTGGAGGGTCAGTGGATCAATGGCCTGCTTCCACACTGTAGGGAGTGTATCATACTGTGAGCTCAAGAAACTATTTCAGAAATGCTCTAAGAGCATTTACTTGAGCAAAACACCCCACCCCTGTCCTCCAGCTTTCAGATTCTTTTCCTTCTCCCATTTCTTTTTATGTGCTTAAACTGCAATTTCTGCGTTTGTTCTACTCATTTGACTTTTATTTGTTCTTGAATGACTGCTAACATACCCTTTTCCATTCTGCAGTTCATCCCTAGCCCAGCCATTTATTATTTTAAAGCCCCAGTAGCTGCTCATTTATTCTTTCTGCCAGGGTCCTCATCCACAATGGAGTTGGGTGGAGCCTTTCCTGCTCCTAGCTGTTTGGAAAGGGTAGTTCCTTTCACTGTTCGCAAATACATCATTTTGATCCTGCAGCACTCTACGAGTTAGAGAATCATTGAACCCGTTCAGTGTGGAAGCAGGCCTTTTGTCCCATCAAGTCCACACTGGCCCTTCAAATAGCATTCCGTCCAGACCCACGCCCCCACCCTATCGCCATACTTCTCATAGCTAATCCATCTAACCTACACATCTCTAGACACTACGGGCAATTTCCTATGGCCAATCCACCTGCACATCTTTGGACTGTTGGAGGAAACCGGAGCACCCGGAGGAAACCCTCACAGACACAGGGAGAGCGTGCAAACTCCACACAGAGAGTGACCTGAAGGTGGAATTGAACCTGGATCCCTGGCGCTGTGAAGCAGCAGTGCTAACCACTGAGCCACCATAGTTGTCTGGAGCAAACTGTGAGATTATCCTTGCTCAGTCACATGCGTGGAATTGTTAAATTACACACTAACTTGGATGTACTTTGATTAGGTTTTGTGGTTTAGATTTCTACGGTCAATATGTTTACCTGGGATGGACTTTATCTGTTTTCGCAAAACCTCACAGTTTAGACACGCAATCCTTTGCTACTTATGACAGAAATCGTTATGCTCGGGGGAGCAACAAAGCTAAAGGCCTTTAAACAATGTTTTCCAGTTGTATTCAAGGGCTGGGAGTAAAGACAGGTGTGTCTTTTGCAATGTGTATTCAAAGGAAAAAGTTCGCTGACAATTACATGCAGATCTTTCAGCCTCAGCAGGGCAAAATGTCACATTATTCTTTACAAGTTCTTCAAGTGTGTGCTTCAATGGCAAGGCCAGCATTTGCTGCCCATCCCTAATTGCCCTGTGAAATGAACGGCTTGCCTTTCAGGGGGCAGTTGAATGTCAACCACGGTGCTGCACATGCAGAGCCACATGTGAGCCAGACCTGGTAAGGATGGCAGGTTTCCCTCCCTGAAGGAAGGGCATAGTGAGCCAGAGAGGCTTTTAAGAACTATTGATGATAACTTCATGCTGACTGTAAAAAGAGGCCAGCTTTGTATTCAGATTTAATGATTGGTTCAAAACACATGATTGTATTCGAATGCAATGTCCCCAGAAGTATTGGTTGAAATAGCTAATAGCCTTGGCCGATAAGTTACTGGTCTAATGACACTACCACCATCATCTCGCTATTCCGTGTTTGGCAGAAAAATGCTGCTGCCTGAGGTTTAATGGTTAATCACATTTGGGCCTGGGGCACTACATTAAGAAGCTCCTGCTGTAATGTTCTTGGTCTGAGATGAGTGACCTCCAACATCTCTAACCACCCTACTTTCTACTTTGGGGGTTGGGTAGCTCAGCTGACTGGACAGCTGGTTTATGATGCCAATAGCTTGTGTTCAGTTCCTGCACTGGCTGAGGTTACGATTAAAATCTCAGCTCCTTAACCTCTTCCTCGCCTGAGGTGGGGTGACCGACTAGCAGAAACCTCTCTGATGATGAGAGGGGAACCTCCAGGACTACGGTGACTTTACTTTCCTTCTTACTAAGTTAGATTCCAGTCAGTGGAGAGTTTTCCCCCAGTTGCCATTGACTTCAGGTTTGCAGGAGCCTAATGATGCCATGCTCAATCAAATGCTCCTTTGATATCAAGAGCAGTCACTCTCAGTACACCTCTGCCTAACTACTTTGGTTTTGTAGTAATGGCACACAACAAGATGGCTGCAGAGTAGAGCTCCTGAGTTGGAGCTCATCCACTCTGTGTGTTTTGCATTTTTCTTTTTTTTTTGTTTTTACATCTCATCCCCAGACGGCATCTGTGGTGTCCCAGGTGAAAGCCAGCTCAGACTCCCGGCCTCAGCGCAGATCCGGAACCAGACTCGCGGCCTCAGCGCGGACCCGGACTCCCGGCCCCAGTGCGGACCCGGAACCAGACCCCCAGGCCCCAGCGCGGACCCGGAGCCAGAACCCCGGCCCCAGTGCGGACCCGGAACCAGACCCCTGACCCCAGTGCGGACCCGGAACCAGAACCCCCTAGCCCCAGCGCGGACCTGGAGCCAGACCCCCGGCCCAAGTGCGGACCCGGAATCAGACCCCCTGCCCTAGTGCGGACTCCCGGCCCTAGTGCGGACCCGGAGCCAGACCCCCGGCCCTAGAGTGGATCCGGAACCAGACCCCTGGCCTAGTGCGGACTCCCGGCCCTAGTGTGGACCCGGAGCCAGACCCCCGGCCCCAGTGCAGACCCGGAGCCAGACGCCGGGCCCAGCGCGGACTCCAAGCCCCAGCGCGGACCTGGACTCCCAGTATTGAACACCCAGTCTCGAGGTAGTAGAGGTTGATAGGTCTGTGTTTCTGAACTTTTCATTTCTCTAGTTTTCTAATTTATCACAGAACTTTTTATTTCTTTATTCTTCTAATATTTTCTTCAAGAATCTGTACCTAAGATGCTACGTAGGATGGCACTATAACTGGCGACTTGTAAACTTTCATTGCACTCATGTGACTATAAAGCTAATTCTAATTCTTTCTGGAGGTGTTTTGATTGTCCATACAGGATACTACGGTTGTGACTGGTTCAAGATAATGGCCAGTGCGAGCGAAGCAATGATGACTTTGGAATAATGACCGAAGATAATGGTATTGATCTTCTAGGTATATAAGCTTAGAAATGTATATTGGCTTTGATGAGCAGAATGACAAAGGGGCCAAGATTGATGGCAGTAAGGTGGAGCAGGGTGTTGTCTGTATCATGTTGTGTTGTGTTTTTTGATAGGAGAAATGTACAGATACAGAGTCAGAAGTGGAACAAAGATAGGTTCCTATCAAATACAGCAGGTGATTGTTGTATCAGTTAGTGCTTTCATCTTCTAGTCCATTGAATTGCGATAAGGGCAGCATATGGCTATATAAAAGTTGTCATCGCCCTGCTCCTTTCCGGAAAAAGCAGGAGATAATACAAGGTACATTCTATGTCTATGAGGTTTCTGACCTTACTCTAGCACTTTTGCCTTCTCCCATTCAACTGCACCATGCCTTACACAGTGTTTCTCCTCATGCTGGGAGGCGTGCAGAGGACTGTAAGATCTCTCTCTGTGGGACCATGGCATATTCCCTTTCGAGACTATGTGAACAAAATTGAAATAGTCTATTGAAGATCCATTTCAAAGAGTCCTTGTATGATGTCATACAATGTGAGAGTTTGCATATCCATGTAAATGTCAATTATAGAACTGCAAGAGCACCTTCGTTAATGTGTGACCAATGGAGGGGGCACCTTCATTCATGCATTGGCCAATGGAGGGAGCACTTTCATTGATGCATGGCTAATGAAGGCTCACTTTCATTGGTACATGGCCAATGGAGAGAGCACCTTCATTGATGGATGACCAATGGAGGGAGCACCTTCATTGATGCATGGCCAATGGAGAGAGCATCTTCATTGATGGATGGCCAGTGGAGGGAACACCTTCATTGATGGATGGCCACTGCAGGGAGCATTTCATTGATGCATGGCCAATGGAGGGAGCTTCTTCATTGATGCATGGCTAATGGAGGGAGCATCTTCATTAATGCATGGCCTATAGAGGGAGCACCTTCATTCATGCATGGCCAATGGAGGGAGAATCTTCTCTGATGCATGGCCAATGGAGGGAGAATCTTCAATGATGCATGGCCAGTTGGATGGCTAGTGGAGGGAGCATCTTCATTGTTGCATGGCCAATGGCGGGAATGCCTTCATTGATGCATGGCCAATGGCGGAAGCGCCTTCATTGGTTCATGGCCAATGGAGGGAGCGCCTTCATTGATGCATGACCAATGGAAGGAGCTCCTTCATTGATGGATGGCCAATGGCGGGATTGCCTTCATTGATGCATGGACAACATGGAGGGAGCGCCTTCATTGATGAATAGCCAATGGAGGGAGCATCTTCATTGACGGGTAGCCAATGAGGGCGCACTTTCATTGGGTGGTCTGTTAAGGAACCACCTACATTGATGAGTGGCCCATCCAGGCTAATAGTTACGGTGCCTCACAAATGAGGCATGCCTTCCGAAGATTAGCACTGCCACACAATGAAACATTCCTTAAATTGTCTCTGAGTAAAGAGACAAATTAATTATTTAAGAATTGCATGTGGTGTCATCCTTCAGAAAGTCCATCCATTGTCCGAAAGCAAAACAATGTAGGCATAGGATCTCTGAAACAAAGAGAAAATGCAAAGTTTTTCCAGCACTTCCTACTCATAAGTCATGCTTCCTCATGTTGGCAGGTTTGCCTGAGCTTGCAGTGAATGTGTGCACTGTGCATATGGCTATAGTGAGACTGTGCACTGTACTATGGCTTGTAATGAGGCCATAAACTTGTTTGTAATGAGTCTGTGCAGCATCTCGGGAACACTCAGAGATCGTAGGAACTGCAGATGCTGGAGAATCTGAGATAACAAGGTGCAGAGCTGGATGAAAACAGCAGGCCAGGCAGCATCAAAGGAGCAGGAAAGTTGATGTTTCAGGTCTGAACGCTTCTTCAGAAAAAAAATGGAAAAATAATGGGCATAGGATGTCTGAAACAAAGAGAAATGCACTGGCCTACAAAGAGAAAACAAAAATGATTTTTTTCTGAAGAAGAATCCAGGCCCTTCAGCTTTCTTGCTGTCCTGATGCTGCCTTGCATGCGGTGTTCTTCCAGCTCTACACCTTGTTATCCCAGGAACACTGCCTTTTTTCCCAATTAACCCTAAGGCTGCTTCCAGGTTCTAAAGGTCTCCAGCGGACAGTTTGATCAAATTTTAAAAAAACTTTCTGCCATTAGCCCTACTAAAACACTTCAAGCCTAGTTGCTGTTAAGACTATCATTGTCTAGTTTGGCTGTTCCTGTTCCTGAAAATTCTCATAGTTTGTCATGAGATTACCAAGTTGGTAGAGACTTCAGGGTGGTTTTGTGACCTAAGTTTCTCTTGTCCATTGGGAGCTGTCAGAATGAAGTTTGGATTACTAATGAGATAGATCAGCAAAGCTGCGTCCTGTCTGTCATATTACTGATGTATTAGAGATGACCACAGACTGCTCTAACACATATTTTCACACTGTACATCTCTTAAGAATGCGCACATTTACTATTGTATATCTCCAGAAAGAAAGCTTTTCAATAGAATCTCTTAACATTTTTCATACTGTGTTTGAAATATGTACGTCAACATTTTGCATCAGCAGTCAGGCTCGCAGAACTCAACCAGCACGGACAAGTTTTGTTTTGTGCATTTGACATGGAATTGTTTCTGGTTTCTAAGTGTAAGATTCGTCGAAATATTGTCTGGAGCCTCGTTGACGAGGCACAGGGTTTCAATGCACTGGCTGTTACAGGGAAAGCTCATTCAGTCTCATGACAAAGAGATAGTGGCAAGATTCAATCCTCCCATCCATACCAGTCAGATGGCATCAGCTCTGAGTACATTGGCACTGGAAGATCACTCCATGATCACAGTGGGTCCAACTTTAATGTAAGTGATCACAGGAGGACTCAACATTGATCTGAGTAATCATAGAATTCCCTACAGTGTGGAAGCAGATCATTCAGCCCATTGAGTCCACACTGACTCTCTGAAGAGCATCCCACCCAGACCCATCCCATCCCTGTGTTTCCCATGGCCAATCCACCCAGCCAACACATCCCTTAACACTATGGGTAATTTAGCACCCTAACCTGTACATCTTTGGACTGTGGGAGGAAACTGGAACAAACCCACACAGACAATGTGAAAACTCCACACAGATGGTGGAATCGAACTCAGGTCCTTAACGCCGTGAGGCAGCAGTGCTAACTGCTGAGCCACCATCCCAGCACAGCCCCAAGCTGGGGTGAAGGTTTTCAAGAGTTGTAGCTTGCAGAAAGAAGGAATATTTAGGGGTAAAGGCAACCTCTGCCCAGTTTTCACTTCCTCCATTGATGGAGGGATCCTCCCTACCCTGAGGTGTCGAGCTGCTTCCATGGTGAGCCCATATAGTGACACACCCGCCTGCAGCCAGCTTTATCATAGAGTCATACAACACAGAACCGACCCTTCACTCCATGCCGAACATAATCCCAAACTAAACTAGTCCCACCTGCCTGTTCCTGGCCCAGGTGACTCCAAACCTTTCCTATGCATGTAGTTATCCAAATGTCTTTTAAACCTGGATCCACCACTTCCTCAAGGAGATCATTCCACACATGAAGCACTCGCTGTGTAAAAAAAAAATTCCCTCATGTCTTTTTTAAACCTCTCTCCCCACATCCTAAAAATGTGCCCCTTAGTCTTGAAATCACCCCCCGGGGAAAGACAACTACTATTAACCCTTCCTATACACCTCACGATTTTGTAAACTTCTATAAGGTCCCAGATACTGATGTTCTTCCTTGCTGGATTCAAGGTTTTAATACATGGTAGGATGAGTAGGTCAGCATAAAACATCCAGCCCAGAACATAAGCCTGATGGAAGCGAGATGGTTGGGTTATGTGTGCCACCTGTTCATTTATTTATGTTCACCCTGTCACCTCCGAGCTCACCACCTCCAGGAGTGGTGGATTCTGGCCGTAGTGTGAATTAATAAACGTTAATCCCAGTTGGTCAAATCAGGGCATTTCCCAACTACAGTGATGTACATACTTTCACACTGTCAACAATCACGACTGCTTAAATAATTCATCATGCGTTTGTGTTGTTGAATGCTTTGGAGGAGCGGTTTTCTGCAGTGTATCAGTCGACAGAACCTTAGAGCTGGATGGCAGACTCCTGTTGCGAGTATATTCAGTGTTGTGCCTTGTTAAATTTTCTGCTGAGTGTTGAAAATGCCGGTCATTCATCAACCCTGGATTATCTCTTAGTAATCTGTCTGGATTTATGCATGAGTGTAAATATTGTTGTGAGGTAACTGAGGCAGTATGATACCCAATACCTATCATGATGTATCCTGACACCTGCCACTGACAATGGCACAACAAGATCAAATGAAATATTTCAATTAATTGTATATCTTGTGACTAGAAGAGGTATTTCTAGCCTCACGTACCTTTCGAACTATCCTCAATACAGCAAATAATGTACGTGAAAAATAATAATGGTGTAGGGTGATGATTGATTTGGATACATAAACCAGAGGGTATCAGTGTTAACTAGCTGATGGTGAACAATGCCGATTGGCCAAACTATGAGTACACACAGCTAGAAATGAGAGCTGGAACTTTCCAACTTAAACTTTGTGTTTTGCAAGATTTGTGGTATCTGATCTGACAGGGCTCAGAGTGCGTCTGTTTTTCCATGCAACCCTCTACTCTTCACCTCATTCATTATGCAGTCGTGCTCTTGGGGTGCTTTCCTTGTGGAATCGCGCAGATGGGCTGAAGGGCCTCTTCTGTAACGTGTGACTCTATGCCACTGTTTGGACATTCTGGCATTGTGGTGCCAGGTTAAAAGCCCAGTTGGATCCTATGAACCAGGATCACCCCACCCCTCGACTCTTGTGTTGCTCGGGCCCCTACAGTCAGAAGATGCCCCTAAGGTGAGGAAAGACGACAGCTCCACTTGCTGACCTGGGAGCTGGAGGTTTTGCCTGTTGAGCTGTTGGAGATGAGCATATCTCCCTTTTCCAAATGAGAGGCGCCAACAGAGCAGTGTGGGACACAAACCACAGCCTGAGCATATTGGAATGCCCAGCGGTGTAGGAGGGTCAGTGATCAAGGTGGGGAGGTGATGGCCTAGTGGTATTATTGCTGGACTATTAATCCATCGACCCAGATTCAAATCCCACCACGGCAGATGGTGGAATTTAAATTCAGTTTAAAAAAGAAATCCTGAATTAAGAATCTAATGATTGACCATGAACCCGTTGTCTATTGTAGGAAAAACCCTAATGTCCTTTCGGGATGGAAATTATCCATCCTTACCTGGTCTGGCCTACATGCAACTCCGAAACCACAGCAATGTGGTTGTCTCTTAACTGCATTCTAAGTAATTAAGGATGGACAATAAATGCTGGCCAGCAATTCAATATAATGTGCCAAAAAAATCTACTATACTCCGCAAAGAGTAAGGACCACATATTCTCTCTGCTCCCTGCACACACAAAGGCACCGTTCACTTTAACTCTGTCACTGCACACAAAACTCACTAAAGTTGATGTCTTACTTATCTTATTTCCCTGAACTACTAACTCTTCATGCCCTCTCTGCTTCCTACTTAGGGGACACCTCCTCATCTCTCCTGCTCCTGAATTACCACTAACTGTTCTTCCATCCACTTCCAACTGTTGCTTTGTCTGATTGGAGGAAGAATGGGCTCCCCCTTCCCCCCAACCCCAGACTGATGTCTCTGCGTGATCCTGGTTGAACTGCCTATAACTGTGGACTGGATTCCACTAGATCATTATGGCTGACACTGACCCACTTTCCAGTTTGCAGGGGCGTGGATTTCTTGACTGTGAGAGGAATAGGTGGCTGATGGACTCTGGCCATCTCACTGGACTGGAATAGGAGAATATCCTTCACTGCGACCCTCTGACTAACCATCCACACATTGCCATTTGCTTGGGTCACGCAGTGTATTTTCTGTAGGTGTAACATTGACATAGCCCGCCGCCATACAATACTGTTCCAAACCCTGAGATTAGACGTGGGTTCAACTGCACACCCATCAACTTGGTCGGCTGTATCTGCTGTTCCTGATGTGGCCTCCTCTGCATCAGGGAGACCAAGCAGAGGCTCGGAAACCATTTTATAGAACATCTGCACTCTGGTACGCAACAAATGACAACACCTTCCGGTTGCCAACCATTTTAACTTCACCTCCCACTCCCTGGGTGTCATGTCTGTTCTGGGCCGCCTCTGGTGTCACAATGGCACTACCCGCAAACTGGAGGAGCAGCACCTCATATTCTGCCTTGGGAGCCTACAATCCAATGGCCTGAAAGTGGACTTTACCAGTTTCAAAATCTCCCCAGCCCCCTCGGCCTCATTCCCATGACCAACCCTCCCTCTCATCCCTGCCTCCTTGACCTGACACAGCCTCTCACACCTATCCTCTCCTCCCACCTCACTGACTACTCCCCAACACTCCCTACCTGCACTCACCTATCACTGTCCCACTTACCTCCCCCAGCCACAGCCCTCCTCTGTCTATTTATTTCTGAGTTCCCCTTCCCCTCCCCCATTTCTGAAGAAGGGTCCCGACCCGAAACGTCAGCTTTCCTGCTCCTCTGATGCTGCTTGGCCTGCTGTGACCCTCCAGCTCCACGCTGTGTTATCACCCGTTCCAAACCCTGTTGACTGTGCAGTGCTCCAAAGCAAGGCAGACTGCCTGCCTCTCCTTCCAGTACAAGCCACAGAAGCTGGCAGCCACATGCTAAAGATTCTGTATGCTACGGCAGCGATGTGAACCATACAGAGAGTGAATGCTGCAGTCATCAAGTGCGCAGTAACGAAATGACATGAAAGTGACGGAGGCCAGGACCCACCAAGTGAGTGAGGGGTCAGACTGGTAAAGTGCACGTGCCCCAACACACAGGCAGCCTGGCAGAGGCATGCCAGGCCGAAGTGAAATAATTCTTTTTCAGAGGTCAGCATCCCCGACCCATTACCCTTTTCTTTTTCTTAACCTTCTTCCTGTCAGCGTCAGCGGAGAAGGTGACATCGAGCTGGAGAGGGGCCCTGAGCAAAGCAGTGGCCTGGCCTGGGCAGTGGACCCTAGGAGCCCTGGTTGTGGTAGGCCCAGAGCCAGGGACTCCTGGTTATTGGTGAGGTGTTTCTGGTTGTAGTAGGCCCAGAGCGGGGTCAGCTGGTTGCCAGTGCTGTGATGGCGGGGGGCGCTCCTGGTTGCTGGATGAGTGTGGATCCAGGACAGGCATTGGCAAGGTGGACTCAGCGACTAAGAGATGGCACCTGAAGAGTGGTGACTCTGAGATTGGCGTGTCTCACACAGGTATCATTGGTCGGCAGGCTTAGGGCATCGGGACTGACGGTGATGGTGGTAGAGTAAGATGGATTTTCTTTCGGCTTTGTCTTCTTATTCTTAAACTGCTCAAATGGCAACAATTTGAAGCTTCTTGCTGCATTTTACTGAGGGATTCATTGTAGAGTACAAGTGACAATAAACCATCATTCACCACTCGTTTATTAATTACAAATGCGTGGCATTTGGCAATGGCACTGTTTCTGTCCCATTCAAGCATTCCAGTTGTCAATATCCCTGACATTCAGCCTTCTATGTCAGCCAGGGGTCCCTGATTGGACCAGATTAACCAGTTGGACAACTCCTGTTCTATGAGGTCCACCTGGCTGACCTCGTTATAGTCACTACTCTGTAAGTGTCCCTGAGGTCCAGAGCAAAGCGTTGACAGGATGAAATGGTGTGAGAGTTGGTCCACTGTCGGCCAAGGTGAGGTTGGAAGACTGGCGATTTGTAGACGTCAACTTGCATGGGTGAACAATCGGGGGTCTTGGTCTATAGTACACACAGAGGCATGATACTGAAGATACCATTAGATGACGGCCAGGAAAACCAATCTGCAAGCTGTTGGGAATTTGGGGCATTTAGATTCTTGAAAGAAAGCATTGGAACTGATAAGACGAGTTAGGCTGTTAGTGAGTTGCAAATGCATGGAAATAAGATAGTCGCCCAATTGTTAGGTTCAGAAGTCGCTGTTTAAGGCTTAAGAGGAAGATCGTTAAAACTTACCTTGACATATCACCTGAATGTTCTCATTCTCAACATATTTTACCACCTTTCTCACAATTCCACTTGCCATACCAGAGAGAGGACAGTCCTCCCAGGGAAATAAACACGAAGCAGGGAAACCCAGCAATCAAAAGGCAGGAACACAACCCCTCCAATGAACAAACTGAAAAACACAGCCAATCTACAGACGAAACAGGTATTACCAGTCAACAGGCCAATAAAGGACTATTGACTAGACAGAAAAGATAGCACCAAGCAATAAATACAAAATATTTATCAATTGAGGAAAAGAAAGTGGCCTGAAGCCCCACCAATGAAATTGTTCAAAATTCTTGTGAAGAGAGGCTGAACATATTAAGGTCTGGACTTGCTAGAGCGACGAAGGATGAGTTTAGGAGTTGAGACATCATGTACAGGAGATTGGTGTGGCTTCTTCCTGGAATACTGTCTGCAGTTGTGGCCACCCTATTGTAGGAAGGATATTATTAAGTTGGAGAGTGTTCCGATGAGATTTACCAAGATGTTGCCACGAATGGACGGTTTGAGATATAAAAATAGGCTGGAAAGACTGACACTGTTTTCACTGGAACACAGGAGGTTGAGGGGTGACCTTACTAAGGTTTATAAAAGCATGAGGGGTATAGATAAGATGAATGGCAGGTGCGGTTTCCCCAGGGTGGGGATTTCAAGACTTGGGGGCATATTTTTAAGGTGAGAGGAGAAAGTTTTAAAAAGGTCATGAGGGGGTGACTTTTTTACACCTAGTGGTTTGTATGTGGAATGAACTGCCAGAAGAAGTGGTGGATGTGGGTACAGTCACAATGTTTAATAGATACTTGGATAAATTCATGAATACTAAAGGACAAAGAGTGATGTGGGTTAAGTGCTGGCAAGTGGGACTAGTTTAGTTTGGGAATGTGGTCAGCATGGACTGGATGGGCCGAAAGGTCTGTTTCCATGCAGTTTGATTTTGACTAATTGAAATAGATGCCAAAGGGGATTGACTAAATAGACATAGAGATGTCATTTCCCGACATGGAACAATCTAGAACGAAAGGTCATAGTTTTAGGCTAAGGGGTGGCAGATCTACAACAGAGATGAGTTGAAATTTCTTCCAAAGAGTCATGAATCTCTGAAGTGGATGACATGACATTAAGTAAATTTAAAGAGGAGAGAGACAGATTTTTAATTAGTAACTGGTTAAGGGTAATGGAGAGTGGGCAGGAAAGCAGTGTGGAGGCTGAGATGAAATCAGCCTCGATGATATGAAATGGCTCAGCAGGTTCAAGGGGCTGAACTGTCCCTTCCTGCTCCTGGTTCTGACGTTCTTATCTGCAAAATACATTTGGTGTTTTTCATGGTTCTTCGTTAAGCCTGGGTATGTGATTAGAAATTAAAGATTTTAGGTGTCAACTTTAAAATAAATATAGGCAAGGCAGCAGTTGCAGTTAGAGGGACGGACAGCCTGGAAATCAAGAGTTCAAATCACAAATTGAGAAATGACATAGGAAATAGGATATAATAGAACAGTTGGCCTGAGCAGTCCATGCCAGTGTTTGTTTATTTATTTGTTCAAGTGATATGAGTATTGATGGCAAGCCTCGACTTTCCCTAAATGCTGTTGGGAACAATTCAGAATCAACCACATTGCATTTGTTCTTTAGGCTACACCAGATATGGATGGTAATGACCCAAATGTTTTCTTGCGACAATCGATGATAATTTCATGGTTAACATTCTGGATTGTTTCATTAATTAATTCAAATTTAAATTCCACAAGCTACTTTTACGAAGGATTCAAATGTGCTCCCATTGGTCCTAACGCTATCACTCTATTAGTCCAGTCTTAACATTACACCATTTCCTTTTATTTTCTTTTAATTCATTTACAGGAGGTGGGTGTCAATGGCTAGGCAGCATTTATTGCCCATCTCTATGTACTATTCACTTTATGTAAATGTACTATTCACTTTAATCACTGTCTGTAGCGCTGAGGTCAAATATCCAGCTCCTCTGGCCAAAGAGATTCCTTTGGAATTTCCTATCAGATGTCTTGAGCACTCCAGCCCTACACAGTGCAGCTGACTTTTAATGCTTTCTCATATAAACTGCCAAGCTGCCCAGTGTGAACAAAGAAGGATCACTCGGAGAAGGCTGTCCACCACTACCCTCTCAAAGTAACCAGGAATGGGAAATGAGTATGTTATCGACAGAAACACAAACTAACAAAAAGGATCTGATGTGCTTTGGCGAGTTTTCCTACGGTCTTACACTTTGTGGAATTTGTGTTGAGCATCCATCTGCAAATTGTCTTTGCCACCTGAAACTTGGACCAGATAGTACGCATGTAACCTTTGACCCAGGCGTCTCTGCTGCTGATGAAGCTGAATTTCCTTGTTTTTCCTGGCAGGAGCTTGCAAATAATGGGTGGGAATATTGATTTCAGCATCGCTCGTATTGTTTCTGTTTTGGATCTCTTTTAATTGAGATCTGATCGCACGAACCAACTCAGGCGAATCCATGAGAAAGATGAAGACCATATGTTCCAAGGCACATTCCATAAAATGTAGTTTTATTTGTGAATTTTTGAAGCCTACATCACAGTTTTCCAGCTAGCCTTTTATTGTGGGTCGTGTTTTAGTTTCTTTGAGAGCGTCGCTTGCAGGAGCAGAAGTGGGCCCTTCAGCCCATCTGCTCTGCCATTCGATAAGATCATGGCTGACCTGCCCTGAACTCCTGTCTTTTCCTCCTAACTTTTCCTCATTTCTTTACAAATTAAAAATCTATCTCAGCTTTGAATATACTTGATGGCCCAACCTCAACAGCCCTCTGCCATAAAGAATTTCACAGCTTCACTACCCGCTGAGAGAAGAAATTCCCCCTCATCTCTGTCTAAAATATGCAACATATTATTCAGGGATGGCCCTCTGGTCCCAGAAACTCCCACATGAGGAATCAAACTTTTTGCATCAATCCTGTCAAATTCTGTTCACAGTTTTCTGGCTGTGGTCTGACTAGTGCCTTGTATAGTTTAAGCAAAACCTCCCTATTTTTACACTCCACTTCCTCTGAAATGAAATCCAACATTCCATGTGCCTTCCCTTTTACCCACTGAATTTAGCTTTTGATTCCCAAATCCCGATGTTTTGTAGCTTTCTGCAGGCTTCCCCCATTTAAATAATATTCCACTCATCTATTCATCCTGCTAAACTGCATAACCTCACATTTTCCCACGTAATATTCCATCTACCAAGATCTTGCTCACTTGGTTAACCAAACTATATCCCTCTGTCGGCTGTGTCAGCCTCACCACTCGATTTGTCAACTGTTTTTTTGTGTCATCTGCAAACATTTTCTTATATTTGCTTTGTTACTGTTGCATTAATTCATAGTTTATTGTGCGTAATATCTTATCATGTAATATATGCTGTGAACAGAGCTTCAAATCGTAGATCCCAGTGCTGGAGCTCTCCTGGGCGCCTGACCCCAACTCTGCTGCCTCACAGCCCCAGGGACCCGGGTTTGATTCCACCCTCAGGAGAACATCTGTGTGCAGTTTGCACGTTCTCCCCGTGTCTGTGTGGGTTTCCTCTGGGGGCTCCGGTTCCCTCCCATAGGCCAAAGATGCGCAGGTTTGGGTAGATTGGCCGTGCTAAAATACCCATAGTGTGCAGGGATATACAGGTTAAGGTAGATTAGTCATGGGAGATGCAGGTTTACAGGGAAAGAGGTGGGGTGGGGATGGGTGTTGGGTCTAGGTGAGATGTTCTCACACTGTTCTCTGTGTGGATTCGATGGGCGTATTGGTGTGATTCCATGCTGTCAGGATTCTATGATTATTATCTGTTGTGCCTGGGTTATTGTCCAGGCACTTAATCTGAAAACCACAAATAACATGAATTTTGGGATTACAAAAAGACCTGAACACACCCAGTCACCTTTGACCATTCTTCTTGTTACATGATAGACAGATAAAGTACTTGATGACTAATCAACTGCTATTGGTTATTTCCATGTTGTTGGTTAGCGAGATATACACTGCCTGAATGGATGGGGAAGCACAAGCAGTGGCTATTTTTAATGGGAATTGCATTTAAACCTGAACATTTTTTTTCAGAGAATGCACAGTGTGTGATTAATTGGATAGCTTCTACAAGGTATTAGTGAAGCAATTAGAACGAATCTAAATTAGAATTAAGAATCACAGAATCCCTACTGTTTGGAAGCAGACCATTCAGCCCATTGAGTTAACACTGATACTTTGGAGAGCATCACTCCCAGACCCAGCCCTCTACCGGTATCCCTGCATTTCTCATGGCTAACTCACCTAACCTGCAAATCACTGGACACTACAAGACAATGTCCCATGGCCAATCCATCTCAGCCTGCACATCTTTGGACTGTGAAGGAAACCGGAGCACCCAAACGAAACCCGTGTGTAGACAGGGAGAATGTGCAAACTCCACACAGTCACCTGAGAGTAGATTTGAAGCCTGGTACTGTGAGGCAGCAGTGCTGAGAAGTACCACTGAGCCACTATGTGGTCCTGACTTGAAACAAATTAGAACTATGATAAATCCATGGTATACTGCAAAATTACCAATTTATGCTAATATTCATGCCTCCATGCTAAAAAATAAGTATGAATAAAATTCAATACTGTTTGCCAAAACTTGCATATTGGCAATTTTTAACCTATTTTTAACTTACTTTTAAATGAGTGCACGCCAGCAAATTTCATCATTAGCGGGGCTTCTCAGGAACAGAACCCTCACAGCTCCAAAGGAAAGACTGTTGACTTGTGCTGTGTTGTATGATATAATAATAATCGATTTATAACAGACCGAGAAAGGAGGGGAACAAAACCCACACAGTGGAATGCTTTAAGATGATGGATATATCACCCTTTAAATCAGTTAAATGTGTCAGCTATTGGAAGAGTTCCTAACTCTAACTCATAAGGTCCTGAATCCAAATCCCACTGGAGAATTTGATGGCAATTATCAATGTTTGCAGTGTAGGGATGGTGCTTTTCAGTGGAGACCAGGCTGCATTAGGTTCCTCAGACACACACAAAATATTCCACCTGAAGAAGAGTCATGGAGTTTTCTTTCAACATGATGGAGAAAAAAACAATCTGGTAAATGTTACTTTGCTGTTTATGGAAGCTTCTTGTGCGCAAATTGATTTGATCTGATTGACATATTGCTATGCAAACTAAATACAGTGAAAAGCTTTGTTTGTGAGCAGTGCAGGCAGATCATAGTAAGCAAGGACATACAGGTCAGAGGGTGGAAAAAGAAGACCTAGGCAGAGGCGTACAGGTTACATCACACAGAGCATGTGATGGCAAGATCAACATTAGCAAGATTGGCTTTATTTGAAGTTGGAGTAAAGAAGTTATTTTTGAACCTGTTGTTGCATGTGTTCAAGCTTCTGAATCTCCTGCGTGATGGAAGATGTTGTAGGAGAGCATTACCAGGGTGGGAGGGGTCTTTGATGTTGGCAGCCTTTCTGCGGCAATGGGCCATATAGATAGAGTCCATGGATGGAGGGTTGGTTTCAGTGATGGTCTGGGCTGGGCACACCACCTTCTGTAGTTTCTTATGGCCCTGGGCAGATCAGTTGCCGTACCAGGCCGTTATGCACTCGGACAGTGTGCTTTCTATGGTGCATCTGTAGAAATTGGTGATGGACATGCCAAACATCCTTTGCCATCCGAGGAAGAAGAGGCGTTGTTGTGTCTTCTTGACTGTTGCATCTATGTGGGAAGACCAGGGCAGGTTGTCAGTTATCGTCTCTCCTAGGAACTTGTCTCTTCAACCTCAGCTCCGTAGTGTCAAGCTTCCTGTGTTACAGCAGTGACTGCAGTTCATGCATTCTTCATTTAGTTTAAAGTGCATTGAGATGCCCACTGGTCATGTCAAATAAAATAACTCCACAGAGGCCAGTGTCCTGTCACCAAGTCAGCCTTTATTCACATGTGCAGAGTACTTAACACTGGTCCAGCTTTCTCAGAGCCAGCTCTCAGACTGAACAGAGCCTCTGACACTCCTGTTTCTATCTGTCAGCCAGGACTGCCTGATTGGACCAGGTTAACACCCCAATAAGGGAGCTCATAGTCAATGAGATCCACTTGGCTGACAATTACTACAATAAGCATTGCATAAGATCAAACCTTTTCCACTTTTGGGCTCTTCACGGTTCCAAAAATCATGTTTTAAATTATTATAGTGTAACTCAATATTATTTTTTATAGAAACAAGTTTATTGAAGGTTTATTTGAATGAATTAATATGAATCTAGGGAATCAGTTGTACCGTCTTATCACTTAGTCACTGTCATCACTTGTGCCTTCTGTAAACCTCTGAGGGTATTCAGGCATGGAAGGTTTCTACCTGCCAATGAATTGTTAAAAATGTCTGTGACTTTGTGACCAGGAACCGCCAAACTGCCTTCTCAGTCTCGCCTTCCAACCTCCACCTGGGCAGTATGGTTCATCAGTGGTTAGCACTGCAGCCTCACAGCGCTAGGGACTTGCGTTCAGTTCCACCCTCGGGCGACTGTCTGTGTGGAGTTTGCACATTCTCCCTGTGTCTGTGTGGGTTTTCTCTGGGTGCTCCAGTTTCCTTCCACAGTCCAAAGATGTGCAAGCTAGGTTGATTGGCCATGGGAAATTTTCCTGTAGTGTTCAAGGATGTGCAGGCTAGGTGGATTAGCCATGGGAAGTATAGGGTTGCAGGAACACGGTTGGGCAGTGTGGTGGATCTGGGTGGGATGCACTTCGGAGGGTCAATGTGGACTCAATGAGCTCAATGCTCTGCTTCCACTCTGTTGGAATTCTGTGAATAATGTGTTACGATTTAGGAACGCGATTATGTTTTGCTTCCACATGAACTACCCTCCTAATCATACTTGCCAGCTCATTTTCCATTCTCATTTAAATTGACTTTATCTGTCAGCCTTCTCAGAATTCATAGTCCTAAGATACTCCTTAGTAACTCAGAAGAGCTCCAATCAACAATTCCTTATTTTCCTTATTCCTAAATTCAGAACTGGCATTATCTGTCTTCATAAAAATAGTCCATTATCTCTGTAAAACGTCAGTGAATTTGCATTTTACTGGCTCTGTTAATTTACTATCTTTTCAATAATGTTGTAATGTGACTGGTAGCCAGTACTCCAATATTGTATGTACAAAGTTAATGTTACCTGCTTGTTTGCTGTTCTGTGCTACATAATATAAACTGCAAAATCAAGAACTTTATTTGATTTAATGTTCTTATCTACTAATGTTCCCACCTTTAATAACACATACCCCCTGAAGCAAGTGCTCAACTAATTGAGCATTATTAGCTCATTTGTAACCTCATCTATTTTAAATATTGCCGTATAAACTAAATGCAGCTCTATTCTTTCACAATGCATTGCTTACTGTTTTCTTTTAAAACAATTGAACTGTATCTAGAAAGAAGCTTCCCATCCTTTTAATGTACTTCTGTTCCTGCAGCCTCTCACAGTTTACATCAGGTTACTGTATCCTGTTGCCCAAGTTGGTGTCATCATCAAGTTTCAATGTATTCCTAAGGCCAGATCCATTACATGGAACAGTCCCTCTTCCGCACCTACACAGGCCCCAAACCCCACCTCTTCCTCCGTTACATTGATGACTGTATCGGCACCGCCTCTTGCTCCCCAGAAGAGCTCGAACAGTTCATCCACTTCACCAACACCTTCCACCCCAACCTTCAGTTCACCTGGGCCATCTCCAGCACATCCCTCACCTTCCTGGACCTCTCAGTCTCCATTTCAGGCAACCAGCTTGTAACTGATGTCCATTTCAAGCCCACCGACTCCCACAGTTACCTAGAATACACCTCCTCTCACCCACCCTCCTGCAAAAATTCCATCCCCTATTCCCAATTCCTCCGCCTCCACCGCATCTGCTCCCACGATGAGGCATTCCACTCGCGCACATCCCAGATGTCCAAGTTCTTCAAAGACCGCAACTTTCCCCCCACAGTGGTCGAGAACGCCCTTGGCCGCGTATCCCGCATTTACCGCAACACATCCCTCACACCCCGCCCCTGCCTCAACCGCCTAAAGAGGATCCTCCTCATTCTCACACACCACCCCAGCAACCTCCGGATACAACGCATCATCCTCTGACACTTCCGCCATCTACAATCCAACCCTACCACCCAAGACATTTTTCCATTCCCACCCCGTCTGCTTTCCGGAGAGACCACTCTCTCCGTGATTCCCCTGTTCGCTCCACACTGCCCTCCAACCCCACCACACCCGGCGCCTTCCCCTGCAACCGCAGGAAATGCTACACTTGCCCCCACACCTTCTCCCTCACCCCTATCCCAGGCCCCGAGATGACTTTCCACATTAAGCAGAGGTTCACCTGCGCATCTGCCAATGTGGTATACTGCATCCACTGTACCCGGTGTGGCTTTCTCTACATTGGGGAAACCAAGCGGAGGCTTGGGGACCGCTTTGCAGAACACCTCCGCTTGGTTCGCAATAAACAACTGCACCTCCCAGTCGCGAACCATTTCCACTCCCCCTCCCATTCTTTAGATGACATGTCCATCATGGGCCTCCTGCAGTGCCACAATGATGCCACCCGAAGATTGCAGGAACAGCAACTCATATTCCACTTGGGAACCCTGCAGCCCAATGGTATCAATGTGGACTTCACCAGTTTCAAAATCTCCCCTTCCCCCACCGCATCCCAAAACCAGCCCAGTTCGTCCCCTCCCCCCACTGCACCACACAACCAGCCCAGCTCTTCCTCTCCACCCACTGCGTCCCAAAACCAGTCCAACCTGTCTCTGCTTCCCTAACCTGTTCTTCCTCTCACCCATTCCTTCCTCCCACCCCAAGCCGCACCTCCATCTCCTACCTACTAACCTCATCCCACCTCCTTGACCTGTCCGTCTTCCCTGGACTGACCTATCCCCTCCCTACATCCTCACCTATACTCTCCTCTCCACCTATCTTCTTTTCTCTCCATCTTCGGTCCGCCTCCCCCTCTCTCCCTATTTATTTCAGAACCCTCACCCCATCCCCCTCTCTGATGAAGGGTCTAGGCCCAAAACGTCAGCTTTTGTGCTCCTGAGATGCTGCTGGGTGTGCTGTGTTCATCCAGCCTCACATTTTATTGCCATTACCTGTAGGCTGTGTTTGCTGACATCAGCACAGACTTAGATTCCCCGCTTAGATGCACAGATGTGCATGCAATGGGTTTGCAGAACGCAGCCTGGGAGAGTGAGGGGGAGGAAGGGGACAGAAAGAGCTGTGAGGGAATGAGAGGGTTGGGAGGGGTGTGAGCATGTCAGGAGGATGTGAGGGTGTGGGGAGGGAGGAAGGCTTAGAACAATGTGGGGGTTAGAATGGGGTGAGGTGAGTGAGGGTGAGGGGAGAGGGTGCTGAGAGTGGGAGAGGGGGGCGAGAGTGTGGGGAGTGGTGTGAGTGAGAATGGGAGGAGGGAGGTGAGTGGGAGGGGTTTGAGAGTGGGGGAGGAATGTGACTGGGGGGGAAGGAGCTGGGTGGGGGGGAGAGGGAGATAAGAGGGAGGGATTGACGGATGGGAGGAGGGTGAGGGTGTGGGGAAGGAAGTGTGTGTGTGTGTGTGTGTGTGTGTGTGTGTGTGTGTGTGTAGGGAAGTGAGTGTGCAGTGAGGGGGAAAAGTGGGTGCCTTCCAGACTTCTGCCCCATATTGTTGTGTCCTTGCTGCCCCACACACCCTCACATCCCTGAATGTCCTCACTGCTCTGAACGTCCTCGTTCCTCACAGCTGAACCCCATTTCAAAAGTGTGCATCTTCCCCACACATGCACAGTGTGGCCTATGCATATGACATCACTGAAGTTTTACATAAGACATATCGGGTCTGTAATTGTGTGCATTTTCATTTCTACAGTAGCACGCATGTGCAGTTATACGCATGTTGATGGTGTCTGCAGATGCTGGCTCACAGTTATCATGAATAAGGGCAGATCCTTGTGGAGAATCAGCCTCTGATAAACAGATAGTAGGAACTGTAGATGCTGGACAATCCGAGATAACAAGGCATAGATCTGGATTAACACAGCAGCCAAGCAGCATCAGAAGAGCAGGAGAGCTGATGTTTCGGGCCTAGACCCCTCACTAGGCCTGAAACGTCAGCCTTCCTGCTCCTCTGATGCTGCTTGGCTGCTGTGTTCATCCAGCTCTACACCTTGTTATCTCAGCCTCTGATAACCTCTCTTTACCCATTCTGTTTTTTGCCCATAACTGTCCATTCTGTTACGATTCTGAATTCCGTGCATCACAATTGGCTCCTCGATCAGTATTCATTGAGTGACACTCACACAAAGAGCTCTTTAATGTTGGGTGTTGGAAGTATCAAAAAGTTGGAAACTTTTGCTGGCCATTCTTGAAACAAACGTAATGCTTGTATAATTTAATTAATTTTTGATTAACAGGGAAAGGCAGCAAAATTAGTTACGGGCCCTTTGGATTCCTAGTTGATCAGTTCTGATTGTGTTGATCAGTTCTGATTATTTTGATGAATGCTGTACAAGTGTTCACGAAATCTTCTCACTGACAAAATAATCAAAGAAAATGTTTCATGTTCAATCTGAGCCTAACATCACTCACTGGTACTGAGAGATACATGAGACAAATGCAATCTCTCTTCACCATTACCCAATACATGAGGGATCTCTGCATCTATTTTGTCTGGAGAAACATCATTTGTCGGCTTAATCTTCTTGGGCATATCAGTGTACAAGGGTCACAGTGCCATCATGATGTATAGCACAGAAACAGACTGTTGAGTCCAAATATCCTAAATAAATCTAGTCCCAATTGCCAGTATTTGGCCCATATCCCTCTAAACCCTTCCTATTCATGTCCCCATCCAGATGCCTTTTAAATGTTGTAAATGTACCAGCCTCCACCACTTCCTCTGGCAGCTCATTCCATCCATGCACCAGCCTCTGTGTGAAAAGGTTGTCCCTTAGGTCCCTTTTAAACCGTTCTCCTCTCACCTCAAACCTATGCCCTGTAGTTTTCGGCTCCCCTGCCCTGGGGAAAAGACCTTGGCTATTCACTCTGTCCATGCCACTCATGATTTTATAAACTTCTATAAGGTCACCCCTCAGTCTCTGACGCTCCAAGGAAAAGAGCCCCAGCCTATTCCTCTCCTCCCTATAACTCAAACCATCCAACCCTGTAAATCTTTTCTAAACTCTTCGAAGTTTCACAACATCTTTCCTATCGCGGGGAGACCAGAATTGAATGCAGCATTCCAAAAGTGGCTCTAACCAATGTCCCATTTAGCTGCAATATGATGTCACAACTCCTATACTCAATGCACTGACCAATTTTACACAGTGCCAGTGCCTTGTCCTCCAAAGTCTAAAACCACAGAACACCTTTTCTTAAAATTTCATCCAATGGGTGCCAGATTAAATACGATTTTGCCATGATAATTCACCTAAACGCAAAAATTAACACAATTTATAGACAGTCAGTCAATGAGGTGCCTTATAAATTCCTATCTTTGAAATAAAACCTGTCTGATTCCAAACCAAAACACAAACAGATTCTAGACAAGGCCTCTCACATTTTACACGCATTGTCTGACCTAAAATGTCACCACTTTTTTACACCTTTAGTTCTTTCAGGGCAGTGATTTGAAAGCAATTCGGGGATTTACAAAAACATATTAATCAAATAAAACCTTCCAACTGATTAAACCTTAACAGCATCTGAGGTTTGTACAATACATCCTTAGCAGTTGTGTGAACCTTTGATCTTTTACTAAGAGATTCGGTGTTCTGTATGCTTCTTTGTCACTTCACTTGACAAAGGGGCTGTGCTCCAAAAGCTTGTGTTTTCAAATACACTATTGGACCATAACCTGGTGTTGTGTGATTTCTGACAACAATGTCTGCCCTCAGATGCACTCTGAGAGTGTGGTGCCTTTCCTAACGCTTGAACCTGCACCCTTAATTCCTTGCAAAATTTGGGGTGCTACCCTTTTGAAAATCTCTCTGGCTGGAGGATAAAGGAAATGATGGCCCTATAAAACTGAACTGTGCATTAATAATTAAATATAACTTAGATCCATCATCCAGTTCAAGTTGCAGGCAGGCAGACTTATGTCGGATCTAATTATGTCAGATTGGGTGGCTCAATGGTTAGCATTGCTGCCTCACAATGCCAGCGACCCAGGTCTGATTCCAGGGATGTGGAGCTTAGATAGGTTATGGGGGGATGGGTCAGTGTGGACTTGTTGGGCTGAAGGGCCTGTTTCCACACTGTAGTGATTCTAATTTTGAAAATAACTGATCTCCTGACAACATGGTGAATAAAATCCTTCCCATCTGGAAAGTTACGGGGTGGATTATGATCTAATACTATACAGTGCCCACCTATCTTACACTACCATTTCCCCCTTTTCAACTGCCATTGGAGTAGCCTGGCCATTCTGTTCCAATGCTATAATAATGTTCCCCTCTTCAATATTTTCAGCTTTTGCTCTATTTTCTCCCCTAAAGCATATGTCATTTGATGAGGTGCAAAGTGAACTAGTGTGGTGTTCCTGTGAACCCATGTGTTGGCTGTATTTCCTTGAATCAGGAGTCCCGTTTAACTATGTACAAAAAGGGCACTTGGCAGTCATGTTGGTTTGAGAATTTCTCTTCTTTGCTAAAAGCTTGTTCCAGTTGAATTTCAATATTTTTAACCAGTGCCTTCTACACTAGGCTATTTTCATTGTGTCTCAGGAAGATGACAGGGAGTTTTGCCCAGATTTTCCTGCACGTGAATACCATACTACCCATTAACAAGAATATTCCCTCCTCTGTAACCTCTCAAAGTTGCCTTGACTTAGGTTTTGACAGTATGGAAATTCCTGAAACACATTGACAGATGCAACGACTGGGGCTTCATAACATGCAACTTGGATGGCAATGCCTTGTGAACTTACATTCAATATCCTTATCCTTCTCATCTGAACTGACCCCTTACTGACCTGCTGCTATTCAACAACCATGTTGAGTCACAGTGCAGAAACAGACCCTTCGGTCCAACTCGACCATAATCCCAAACTAAACTAGTCCCACCTGCCTACGCTTGGCCCATATCCCTCCAAACCATTCCTATTCACGAACTTGACCAAATGCCTTTTAGATGTTGTAACTGTGCCCACATCCACCGCTTCCTGTGGCAGTTCATTCCACACATGAACCACACACTGTATAAAAAAAAGTTACGCCCCATGTCCCTTTTAAAACTTTCTCTTTTCACCTGAAAAATATGCCCCCAAGTTTTGAACTCCCAAACCTTAGGGTAAAGACCATTGCTGATCACCTTATCTGTACCCCTCATGGATTTATAAACCTCTATAAGGTCACCCCTCAACCTCATATGCTCCAGTGAAAAAGTCCCCAGTCTGTCCAGCCTGTTTTTATTGCTAAAACTCTCCCCATTCCTGGCAACATCCTGGTAAATCTTTTCTGAACCCTCTCCAGCTTAATAAAATCCTTCCTATAACAGGGCAACTAAAATTGGACACAATACTCCAGAAGAGGCCTCACCAACCTCAACATGATGTCCTAACTCCCATATTCAAAGGTTTGAGCAATGAAGGCAAGTGTGCTAAAAGTCTTTTAAACACCTTGTCTATTTGTGACGCAAAATTCATGGAATTATGTACCTAAACCGCTTGGTCCCTCTGTTGTACCACACCATCACCAGTCCTTAGCCCATTGACCCAATTGATCAAGTTTTTTTTTGTAATCTGAGATTCTTCACTGTGCACTTTACCACCAATTTTGGTGTCATATGCAAACTTACTAACCATGCCCCCTATATTCTCATCCAAATCATTTACATAAGTGATAAATTAAACTGGGCCTAGTACTGATCCCTGTGGAACACCACAGGTCACATTTCCTTTGGTCCAACAGGGTGAGAAAATGAAGTGTTTCATGTGCACTGGACCTGCTTCAGTCAGAAATGCCAAACTCTCATTTTACCCAGTGCATCACTAATAGCTGGATTATGAGGGATTGCACATTTATGATAGAGATGAGGAGGAACTTCTCTCAGAGGGTAGTGCGCTACATGTGGCTGAGTTGTTTGTACTGCTGCCTGACAGAACTGGGGACCTGGGTTTGATTCTAGCCTTGGGTGATTGTATAGAGTCGGTGTGTTCTCTCCACCCATGGTCCAAAGATGTGCAGGTTAGGTGGATTGGCCATGCTAAACTGCTCATAGTCTCCAGGGATGCACAGGTTAGATGGATTAGCCATGGGAAATGCAGGGTTACAGGGATAGGGTAGGAGGATAGGTGGGATGCCCTTTGAGGGTCAGTCTGCACTTGATGGATTGCACGGTCTACTTCCATGCTATAGGGATTCTATGTTCTCATCGAATGGCACAGCAGGCTCGATGGGCTGAGTGGCTTAGTTCTGCTCCTACATCTTATGGATAGTATTAGCATTGAGAAACATCTCGAACTGCTCTGCATATACACCAAAATACTCCAGATCGTGATTATAATCTACCAGAAGTACCTGATGATGTAGTGATTTTTATAGGTTAGTCTGCCCACATGTGCAAGCAACAAAAATGGGATTAAAATTATTTATCAGCAAGCAAAGATCCCAAATTCTCCACTGTTTTGGGGTAAGGTTCTCATCAGTTGTGAGATCTTTGCAAGATCAACATTACACACAGTACATACAGCACACAGGAAGCCAAACCCTATCTAGTTATTCTGGAATCGCATAAAATAAGCAGAAAAATAACAACAGCCACAAGAACATGCTACTACAGTTAGCAAAGCATATAGGACATTTGGGGTCCTCGAAGAAGGCATTGTAGGTGTTCAGAACAAAGGTAAGAAACTTAGCAAAGATTCAGCCTAAGTTCTGATTGGGTCACAAATAGAATATTGCATCCACTTCTGGTTGTGGTTGCTCAGTGGTTAGCACTGCAGCCTCACAGCGCCAGGGACTCGAGTTCGATCCCACTCTCAGGTGACTGGCGTTTGCACATTCTCCCCGTGTCTGTGTGGGTTTCTTCCAGGTGCTCCGGTTTCATCCCACAGTCCAAAAATGTGGAGGTTAGAATGGATTGGCTAAATTGCCTTGGAGAGTTACAATGTGCAGGGTTACAGGGATAAGGTAGGAAGATTGGTCTGGGCGTGACGCCCTTTGAGAGTCAGTGTGGACTGATTGGTCTGCTTCTTCACTGTAGGGATTCTATGTTCAGAAGGATTTGAGGGCCCTTGAGACTACAGAGGAGTGTTGTGTTCAGTGTTCCCTTTAAGGTGCACAGTCACTCAGAGTTATTGCATATTGCGATTGACATGCCAATCAGTCTGTTTCCATAAGTTGTTGTCATACACAGACCTTGGAGCTCTGTGCAGTGGCCAGAGTAATTAGGGGGAAATGCAGGCTGTGTTATGTCATGGAGCTGATGTGCAATGTACCTTTAAAAAACATGATTGTCACATCATCACTATTATAGTATGTGACCCACAGGTGTAAAGGTTTCCAACTCCATCATCATTGGGGCCACTTGAAGCTTGACATCCTGTTGTGCTGCTGTTTGTAATCGAAAGCTTAGTATGAGTCCAGATGCTGAAGTGCTTATAACCTTAGTATATATGTACAAATACTTGGAGCTGGAACAAACATCTATTGAATCTTTCAGTGTAATGTTGTCTTCGTATAGTCCTTCTGTTATGGCAACAAATATACCTATTGTCATATCAGGTACAAATGTCTTGCTACTATCAATAATTGTCATCAATGGTGACAGATCATGACAGCAGCACATTTATAAACAGCAGTCGCCTCTTGTAGAAAAATCAGTGGTCGGCACTTGGAATCCTCACTGAAGATCAAACAGCCTTGAATTTAAGGCATTCCCAAAGTCAACAACCCAAATTTGTGTGAGTATGGACCTACAAACTGTGCAAACAAAAGGCTTTCCATTTAAAATATAAATTCTACCAGGCAAGAAGCCCCTTTGTTTTAAATGAACTGAACACTTTGATTTTTTAAAAAAACTTTAAAATAGAAAACAAAAGACTTCCTGAAGTTCAAATAAATAGCAGTCATAGACTGGCTACTTTTAGCTTAAATATTGAGCGTCCACGATCATGCTTAGGGCTTCTAAAATGCACTTTTCTAACCTAAGGCATTTTACCTGTGGACAGAAGTCAGTCGGTCCTACCACCTTGTCTCTCTACAATTCAGCACCAGAACAGAGGGAAGTGAATTATGAGTGTGACTTCACTATATTTATCCAGTGTGAATATCATTTAGTGGCACAAAAGAGGGGAAAATGAAAGGAAAGCCAAGCAAGTACAGAAAAGCAGAAAAGAAGCTCTGCATTCTACTAAATTACAGAAAAAGCAAAGACCTTCAACCAGAAATGAAGGGCAGATATTTAATTATAGAATGGGCAGCAAATGATCTCTTTACTGAATTAAAGCAGCTAGTGTAAATTTGCAGATAAAGTGATGTATTCCAAAGAATAGATCTCTGAAAATCCTACTTGGTATTGAGAATGAGGGGCTTTGTAGGAATTAATGCATCCAGGCTTTCTATAGAAGGTCAGAGACATCAGAAACGATTTCGAGGGCACTCAAAGACCTTCTCAAGTTATAAATTAACTTTAGCATTAACAGACTCCAACTCAAGTTTAACAGGCAGAAGCCACATGGATGAGTTTGTTACAAGATGTCACAGCAAAGGGCATCATGTGCTTATGATGCTGTGAAGAACGCTCAGAGGCTACTGAACAGCTAATCACATCATCAAATAAAATCTTCAGGAAGGATCTTCAGGGTAAAAGGACCATTGACGCCTTGAAGATAGACCCCAGCGTGAAGCCATTCTGGCAGGTTGGCAACATTGACATGCTTTAGGTGCATCAAGCACCATTACAACAGTCAGAAAGGTGCACATGTTCAACAAAACTGGTAATGTGTGTGGCTTATTCGATCTATCCAAAAGCTTTCCAGCTTTCTCTTCACATCTGCGAAGCGTGTGGCAGCAAAAGAGATCAGGCATGCGCAGGAAACCCAGTTCAAAAGGCAAAGCCAGGTCTCAGAACTAAACGCAGGTGCCCCACAAGGCAGGACAACTCCACAACACTGCAGCAGGGCTAGTCCTAAGATGTTTCCGTTTAAAATATAAATTCTGTCAGGCTAGAAGCCCTTTTATTAATTGAACTGAAGACTTGCAAAGATGCAAAGTCAACCAAGCAGAAAACAAATTTCAGAACATGACCCAATTTACTATATCATCAGCCTCACGCACCATGTCAATGGTATAAGGCGGTCAGAAGCTTTGACAACCAATAACATTATCTGTCTTGAAAAGGTGTGGCAGACACGTTAAAAACTCAAATTGACACAGGAGCTGGTACTAACTAGCATCCTGACGGACGTGCAACTTTACAAGTGGTGCAAGTGTGCAAGAAACAGCCTCACAGTGTATCATGAACCACTAACTTGTGCACTGGCACATTCAGTCTCAGCACCGATATGCGAGCTCATTATGCCTCTGTAAAATCTTCTGCTGTTACCAACGATCCAGCAGTGGCAAGATTAGCAGCACCCAAAGACCTCGGTATAGTAACGTGTGATCCAAACCACATTTACTGTGGTGCAGCTGAGCACGTGTCATAATTGAATCAAGCTGTCCTTTGTCTGGCTTGCTCATTACCTCCTCAAAGAATTCTAACAGACCTGTCGTGAATGACTTTCCCTTGGTGAAGCTGTGCTGACTCAGCCCCACATTACCACACACTTCCAAGTACTCTGCAACCTCCTACTTAATAATGCACTCTAAAATCTTAGCAACGACCAAGGTCAGGCTAATTGGCCTGTATTCCCCTTTTCTGCCTCCCTCTCTTCTGAAACCATGTTGTTACATTAGCCAATTTCAGTCCCTGGGACCCTCCCTGACTCCCATGTTTCCATTGGTGGTGAGCCAGTGGATGTGATCTATTTGGATTTCCAAAAGGCCTTTGACAAGATGATGCACAGAAGGCTGCTAAATAAGAATCCACGGTATTAGGGGGAAATGACTGGCATTGGCTGACTGACAGTAGGCAGAAAGTGGGAATAATGGGGTCTTTTTCAGGATGGCAGCCAGTAACTCATGGAATTCTGCAGGAGGTCACTGTTGGGATCACATCTCTTCATATTATACAATAACTATTAGAAAAAAGGAACTGAGGGCTTTGTTGCTAAGTTTACGAGATGACACAAAGATAGGTGGAGGGAAGGTAGAGTTGAGGAAGTTGGGAGGTCACAGAAGGACTTGGACAAGGCTGGGAGAGTGGGCAAAGAAGTGGCAGATGGAATACAATGTGGGAAATCGTGAGGTTATGCACTCTGATAGGAAGAATACAGGTGTAGACTATTTTCAAAATGGAGAAAGGCTTTCAAAATCTGAAACACAAAGGGACTTGCTGTCCTAGTTCAGGATTCTCTTCAGGTTAACATGTAGGTTTGGTTGGCAGTTAGGAAGGCAAATGCAGTGTTAGCATTCATTCTGAGTGGGTGAGAGTACAGGAGCACAGATGTATTGCTGAGGCTGTATAAGGCGCTGGTCATATTGAATTTGGAATATTGTGAGCACATTTGGGTCCCATATCTTAGGAATGGTGTGCTCGTCTTGGAAGGGGTCCAGAGGAGGTCTACAAGACTGATCCTGGGAATGAAGAATTTGTCATATGAGGAGCGGTTTGGGACTTGGGTTTGTACTTGATGGAGTTTGGAAGGATGAAGGGAAATCTCATTGAAACGTGCAGAGCACTGAGATATCTGCAAAAAGTGGACATGGAGAAGACATTTCCACTAATAGGAGAGATGTCCTAAGTCCTGAGGGCACAGCCTGAGAGTGAAGGAATGGCCATTTAGAACTGAGATGAGGAGGAATTTCTTCAGCCAGAAGGTGGTGGATCTGTGGAACACAATGCTGCAGAAAGTTATGAAGACCGTCACTGAGTTTATTTGAGACACCAATTGAAGGGTTGTTGATTTGTAAGAGGATCAATGGTAACTGGGGAAAAGGCAGGAGAACAGAATTGAGAAACATATCAGCCATGATCGAATGATGGAGCAGACCCGATGGACTGAATAGCCTCATTCTGCTCCTATATCTTATGGCCTTATAGTTAAAATTGAATTTTTAAGATCAATCTGTGACACTTTGGCAAGCGTGATGAGTTGTACTCGGCACTGCCACAGATGACCGACTGTAAGATTTGCAAAAGACTACAATTCAGGGATGTGCTAGCAGTTTTAAAGAACTAGTTGAGAACATTCATTCATTTATCATGTGAGGGACCCCAAACATAACAAGCCCAGCAATAGGGAGAGCCACTCCTTCTACACATCAGAAGACTGCATTCAATCTTTGGACAAAAATAGCAACAGACCTATTCACGCTGTACAGTTACATCTTTAAATTTCCTATTGTTCGATGATTTAGTAGCACCATGAATGCAACCATTGCTGACACAATGAGTGCTACTTTTGGTTCGTTCCACGTACTGGAACAGATAGCGAGTGACGGGAGCCTGCAATTTAGTGTCAAACTGTTTCACGTTGTCCGCTAATTGGGGATTGACACACGTTGTGTTGCCACCGCATCATCCTCGTTCAAATAGTCGAGCAGTACCTGTGGTACACATTATCCAATGTATGGTCATCAAGTGTTGACTAACAAAGCATGATTTTCACATTGCATTGCTATGCTTTCATTTAATGCTTTCAACAGGAAAGGACTACCATCTCCAGCACCATGTTTTCTCCAAGACCGAATGCAAGCGATCCTGCCCAGCATGCAATTGTCTCACAAAGACATGGTCTTCTTCTTCAACAACAGAGGAGTGCAGAAGACTGATGAGCAAAGGACAGCATGACCACAATTGAGCACTGAGGAGTCAGTTACAAGTATTTGGATGCCAGCAAAGGTTTCTAGAATATGTCACTGACCCACATCACGCAGCCTTTCCTGCCTACATCATGGAGGAGCAGAAGCTGCTCGGGCCAGTGTAGGACACACCAATCAGTCACAAACAGAGTAAGGAAGAACACTCTGGTGGTGATGATTGTGTGGTGATGTTGAATGACAGCAACCAGCAGCAAGACACCAAGTTGTCAAATAAATGTGACCGAGAACTACACATACCCCTTCAGGTGGTACGTACAGTCACCAGATCAGGGCAAAGCATTATATTGAAGTTTGAATTGTTAATATTGTTAATTCTTGTCATTACCTATTAGTATCGTTGTCGAGTTGACAACATGTGGCTATTACATTTCTCTTTGCAAGATGTCATTTTCTTCAGAAAGGGAGGAATGTTGTCATGTCTCACAGCTAGTCTGTCAATGTACCTTTAAGGATCATGCTCGTCACTGATTCACAGCATGTGATCTGAGAGTATAAACGTCTCCAACCCCATCTTCACTAGCATCACCCTGAAGCATGACATGCTGATGGGAGTATGCTCACTGTTTGTGAAGCAATTCCTTAGACATTGAAGTGCTTATGCCTGTAATATGTGTGCCAGGAGCAGTTGTCAACACTGACTGAAACTATTAGTGCTATGTTACTCACATCTGGTTCCTCTATCACAGGACCAAATATAAGTATTACTTTATCATGTTTAAGTATCCTGCAGAGGTTCAAAGCACAAGTGCTTTACCACAGATGAGGGATTTTAGATATAAGTTTAGGTTGGAGAATCTGTAGGTTGGATTGATTGTTTGAAATTATCACAGTCTTTGATGTGGTAGCCACAGAAAAGTTGTTCCCATTAGCTGATAATAAGGACTAGGAAAGGCAGAATTAAGGCTCCATGGAGGCAAGGCGTATAGGGTAGAAGGGTAGGTCTGTGAGAAAGGGCTTATTTTTATTCCATGAGTGGTAATGACTTGGAAGCTGTTGCCATCTAGAACAGGAGGTGGTGATGATTAATGATTGCCAAAGGAAATTAGGTAGGTCACTCGAAGGAAATGAACTTGCCACACGGGTTATGGGGATAAAACATGGGTGTGGGGCTCGCTTGTTTGCTGTCTGGAGAGCGGTCTCAGGCTGATTGACCTGTTGCCTTGTATCAAGTCTAGAGGTGGCGCACTGGGGTGAGCTTGAGAACGTAGAGGGGGCTGGGGTCGAGATGTTCAGTTCTGAGGAAGGGTCACCGGATCCGAAACGTTAACTCTGATTTATTTTTCTTCACAGACGCTGCCAGGCCTGCTGAGCTTTTCCAGCACCTTCTGTTTTTGTTATCACTCTCAGCTATTTTGCCCTGCGAAATGTTGAGCTGCTTCTCACACAGTATCCAGGAGGTGGCACCACTCTCCTGCTGCTGACCCCTTGTGCTACCTTCAACGCCCACACTTCCTCCGCCAAGCTCTTTCTCCTGTTGCTCAGGGACAGTTTACATTCCCTCAGGAGTTCAGCTCATGTTGTTGCAAAAGTCTAGTGTGGCTGATCATCTTCTCTGTTCTAGTGCAACCATTTCCTCCTGTTGCAACTTACATCGCTGAAATATGTATTTGACGTGCAGATTTAAAACTGCACAATGGAAGTGGGTCAGCACACCCATCGGCCATGAGGCTATGTAAATGCAGTGGATGTGTCAAAAAGACACTGACAAATGCTCCATATACTTCCTGGAGTTTTCCACACATTCTGGCCCTCTCCTCTGCTGCCAAAACATCTGCATGTGAAAATCCAGGGCAAACACTCCCTGGTGTTCTGACCAATATTTATCCCTCCACTAGCACCACTAAAGACAAATTATCTCAGCATTTGCTCGTTGCTCTTCATTGGAGCTTGCAAATTGGCTTCCGCATTTCCTCAGTTCAAAAACATCTAATTGGCAGCACGTTCCTTTGGGATGCCCACTATGACTTATGTGCTACAGAAGTATAAAATTGGCTTTTGTTCAGACCTGCCATTCTTGCTTCTTTCTCAGGATTGAGACCTACTTGCCACAAGAACACACACCTGATTTGGAGTTTCATTTAGTCCTTTGGCCCATCTGCGCTGCTAACATACACGACTCCCTCCACAGATTCCACATTCCCACATTCTTGAATTCAGAGAATCCCTAGTGTGGAAGCAGGCTAGTTGGTACATACTGACCCTGTGGAAAGCATCCCACTCCCCACTTTATTCCTGCATTTCCATGGCTAATCCACCCAACCTGCACATCTTTGGACTGTGGGAGGAAACCAGAGTACCCAGAGGCAGCCCCAGGCAGACCCAGGGAGACCATGTAAACTCCTCACAGATAATCACTGGAATCGAACGCAGATCCCCAGTGCTGTGAGGCAGGACTGCTAACCACTGAGCCACTGTGCTGCCCAGCTAGTGGGCAGTGGAAGAAGACGTGCTGGTCTCACTGCCCGTGTCACAGCTAAGATTCTGATTTTTAGAAGTTCATCGCAGCTTTCCATCCGTTGTCCCGAGAACAATTTTAACGGGTGGCAGTCAGCTGGAATAGTGATGCCAGTAATGTGGACTCAACTCCCAAACTGGCTGAAGTTGCCATGAAAGTTCCTCTTTTTCAACTTCTCCCCTTGCCTGAAGCGTGATGACCCTCTGATTAACCACTACCAGTTGTCTGTCTCTCTCTCTCTCTCTCTCTCTCACATGAGAGAGCAGACCTATCATCTGGTACAATTATAGCCACTGTATCTTTTAGAAATCAACTTAATTATTTCGTTGTCCCAAGCAGGGTTTTAATATTAATAATCCAGAACAAAAAGTAGTTGCTGGAGAATGTAACACAAAGTAATCTTTCACACAAATTTTTAAGTCTGTTTTTACATAATGCAACATAAACAAACCCAACAACCACGGTTTCAGACTGTTGTAAATTCCTATCAATGTTTATCACCCACACAGAATGAAACTCAATTTATAGATTCCATTCTCCCTCAATAAATCGAAATGAGAGTTCATATTGCAACCAAAACTACAAATTCAACAAAACCAAACACTATTATATACAAAACATTACATTTTGCGATATCCTTCCTCTACAACCCCAAACAATTTCTTTGTATGTGCATGCTTTTGTAAAAGGGTGACTTTCCTGCAATTATTTAATTTTAGAGATTTCCTCATGCCAGCATTTGTTTCAAGCCGACAAGGACGTCCGCAACCTTTTCTCATTCACACTTTTTATAGATAGCACATTATCCCATAATGAACCATTGTGTACAACATTTGTTTCTGCATGCCCTTGTGTAGAATCTCACCTATTTTTTTTGACAAATAGGATCCCATATGCTTGCACAAGAACCATGTTTTAGCAATGAAAGTACTTTTAACAAATGTGTTTTTAAAATTATTTTCTTAGCCTCCCCAGCTTAAGGATAATATTTTCCATACAGAAATAACTTGCAACCAACTACAAAAAGATATATGCCAGGAAGATTAGTATGGGAAGCATGTTATGGAGCTGACCAAATACCCTCATAATGTAGCAAGGATATAGCCTGACCCTAACCTTTATTTTATTTATAGGTGTTGTGCTCCAGATGTCATTCGATTGACCAAACTTCTAGGCTTTAAGCAAAACACACTTTATTCTTGCACCACAGTTAAAACACAAATGGAAAAAGTAGATTGGCATAACTTTAACACTATTAAAAGGCTTAATAAAACAGTATGTTATTTAAGTACTGCTCATCAACTGTTTCAATATAGCAGCATTCCATAAACACGCTCTTGGCAAAGGCAAATTCAGCAAAACAGATTTTCCTGACTTGCTATCTCCTCCAGTCCAGGAGAAGGAACACCAATAGAATGAATCTAACAACAGAAAGAGAGCTCAAGCTTTTTACAGCAGAAGAGAGAGAGAGAGAGAGAGACGGAGATCTATATCTAGCAGCTTCAACTTCAAAACCCCCAACTTCAACAACTGAAAGCAAAATCCAAAACCCTGAGTCTGTGTGAGCCTGACTCCACCCACTTATACTTCTTTTGTCTAATATATAAAAGAGCCCTAAAGTTATTAGCTCTGCTTTCCGTGGGGCAGTCACCTCGGTACAGGTTTACAATATCCATCTTTGGGAGAAACAGAACAGAACAAATCCCTCTAATAAGGAACATCTCATGACTAAAAATGACTCATTCGAGTTATTTGGATCATCTCTGGATGGGCAGTGAAGTACGCATTTCCCTGGGTTTAAGTTTTTTAACATTTGGTCTAGGTGACCAAGCAACTGAAATGAACAATCAAGTTTGTAAATTGCTCTGTCTCTTTATTGGTAATAACATAATTTTTCTGTGGTGAAGAATGGTTTTAATACCGTGGAGATTCAGTTCCCCACAGTATGGGGGGGAAAGTTGTGTAAGCAAAACTAGATCTCTGGACAATGATAAAGAGTAAGATGAAACAGAAGTGAAGAGTTCTATAACCAATGTCTACGTTGATGAAACAGCTGAAAAGTTGCATCAGTGTGGAAGTGAACATGGAAATAAGAAAGTCAGAGAGGGATTGAAATGAACCTGGGAGCTAACATTGAAAGAAATCCCAAAGGCACATAAATAGTAAAAGGAAAGTAAAACAGGAATGATATCAATAATGGGCCTTAAAGGGGATGCTCTGAGGTAGAGAACACAGTAGCAAATGCAATTGGTTTCAATATAGAACATAGAACACTATAGCGCAGTACAGGCCCTTCGGCCCTCGATGTTGTCCCGACCTGTGAAACCAATCTGAAGCCCATCTAACCTACACTATTCCATTATCATCCACATGTTTATCCAATGACCATTTAAATGCCCTTAAACTTGACGAGGCTACTACTGTTACAGGCAGGGCATTCCACGCCCTTGCTACTCTCTGAGGAAAGAACATACCTCTGACATCTGCCCTATATCTATCACCCCTCAATTTAAAGCTATGTCCCTTCATGCTAGCCATCACCATCCGAGGAAAAAGGCTCTCACTGTCCACCCTATCCAATCCTCTGATCACCTTGTATATCTCTATTAGGTTACCTCTTAACCTTCTTCTCTCTAATGAAAACAGCCTCAAATCCCTCAGCCTTTCCTCATAAGACCTTCCGTCCATACCAGGCAACATTCTGGTAAATCTCCTCTGCATCCTTTCCAATGCTTCCACATCATTCCTATAATACCGCGACCAGAACTGTACGCAATACTCCAAGTGCGGCCACACCAGAGTTGTGTACAGCTGCAACATGACCTCATGGCTCCGAAACTCAGTCCCTCTACCAATAAAACCTAACACACTGTACACCTTCTTAACAAGCCTATCAACCTGGTTGGCAACTTGCAGGGATCTATGCACATGGATACCGCAATCTCTCTGCTCATCCACGCCAAGACTCTTACCATTAGCCCAGTCCTCTGTACTCCTGTTACTCCTTCCAAAGTGAATCACCTCACACTTTTCCACATTAAACTCCATTTGCCAACTCTTAGCCCAACTCTGCAGCTTACATATGTCCCTCTGTAACCTGCAACATCCTTCCGCACTATCCACAACTCCACAGACTTTAGTGTCATCCGCAAATTTACTAACCCATCCTTCTACGCCCTCATCCAGGTCATTCATAAAAATGACAAACAGCAGTGGACCCAAAACAGATCCTTGCGGTACACCACTAGCAATTGAACTCCAAGATGAACATTTCCCATCAACCACCACCCTCTGGTTTCTTCCAACCAGCCAATTTTTGATCCAAACCACTAAATCACCCTCAATCCCATGGCTCTGTATTTTCTGCAATAGCTTACCATGGGGAGCCTTATCAAACACTTTACTGAAATCCATGTATACAACATCAACCGCTTTACCCTCATCTACCTCTTTGGTCACCTTCTCAAAGAACGCAATAAGGTTTGTGAGGCACGACCTTCCCTTCACAAAACTGTGTTGACTATCCTTAAGCAAATTATTCCTTTCTAGATGATTATAAATCCTAACTCTAATAATCTTTTCAAACATTTTACCCACAACTGAAGGCTCACTGGTCTGTAATTACCAGGGCTGTCTCTACTCCTCTTCTTGAACAAGGGGACAACATTTGCTGCCTTCCAATCTTCTGGCATTATTCCTGAAGATAATGACGACATAAAGATCAAAGCCAAAGGCTCTGCAATCTTCTCCCTAGCTTCCCAGAGAATCATAGGATACATCCCATCTGGCCCAGGGGACTTATCTATTTTTGCACCTTCAAGAATTGCAAACACCTCCTCCTTGTGAGCCTCAATCCCATCTAGTCTAATAGCCTGTATCTCAGTATTTTCCTTGATAACATTGTCTCTTTCCTATGTGAATACTGACGAAAAATATTCATTTAGCACCTCTCCTATCTCTTCAGACTCCACGCTCAACTTCCCACTACTGTCCTTGACTGGCCCTAGTCATTCTTTTGTTCTTGACATACCTATAGAAAGCTTTAGGATTTTGCTTGATCCTACCTGCCAAAGACTTCTCATGTCCCCTCCTGGCTCTTCTTAGCTCTCTCTTTAGGTCCTTCCTGGCTAACTTGTAATTCTCAAATGCTGTAACTGAGCCTTCATGCTTCATCTTTACATAAGCCTCCCTCTTCCTCTTGACAAGAGTTTCAACTTCTTTAGTAAACCACGGTTCCCTTGCTTGACCACTTCCTCCCTGCCTGAAAGGTGCATGCTTATCAAGGACACGCAGTAGCTGTTCCTTAAACAAGCTCCACATTTCAATTGTGCCCAGCCACTGCAGTTTCCTTCTCCATCCTATGCTCCCTAAATCTTGCCTAATCGCCTCATAATTGCCTTTCCCCCAGCCATAACTCTTGCCCTGCGGTATATACCTATCGCTTTCCATCGCTAAAGTAAACGTAACGGAGCTGTGGTCACTATCACTGAAGTGCACACCTACCTCCAAATCTAACCCCTGGCCTGGTTCATTACTCAGAACCAAATCCAGATTGGCCTCACCTCTTGTTGGTCTATCTATATACTGTGTCAGGAAACTCACCTGCTCTCCTCAAGGATGCTTTTGGGGTCATTATGAGGGAGGAGATAGTGAACACGCTGGATGGGCTAAAAGGCAATAAGGGGGAGGTATTAAAAAGGCTGGAGGTACTTAAGGGGGCTAGGTCTACCATGTTGTATGGAATACATCCAAGGATATTGAGGGAAATAAAGTAGGAAATTTTGGACGCAATTACTAGCTGTAATTTTCCAGTTTGTTTTTACATGCAGGGGTGATGCCTGAGGACTGTAGAACTTATATTATGCATTTGTTCCAGAAAATGGTGTGAGGATAAGATCACAGAATCCCTACAGTGTGGAAACAGGCCCTTTGGCCCAATAAGACCACATTGACCCTCAGACATCCCACCCAGATCCATTCCCCTGTAACCCACACAATCTACATATCCCTGGACATGGCAATTTAGCACAACCAATCCACATAGCCTGCACATCTTTGGACTGCAGGAGGAAACCAGAGCACATAGAGGAAACCCACACAGGCACAGGGAGAATGTGCAAACTCCACACAGATAGTCACCCGATGGTGGGAATTGAACCCGGATCCCTGGCACTCTGAGGTCCCTTTGCTAACCATTGAGGCATTAGCTTTAACATAATTGACAAAACAAAAAGCATTGGCAAACATGCTTTCATGTTTCAGGTTGTGAAATTTACAGCCTGTATGAGAGAGACGAAGGTGGAGACATGGTCAATTGAGAGGGACTGAGATCATTACCTGAAAAGGAAAATGAAAAGAGCAAGGATAGGGATGATGGTTCAGTAGCTTGACACTCAATGAATTGTCCCTTCAGAGGCCAGCACTGATATGATGGGCCAAATAGTTTTCTGCTGTGCTGGAACCATTCTATGATCCATAGACTAGCAGAATAAAGCAATGGAATGGAGTGTAAGAAGGTGCAGTGTAAATACTGGTAACGGGACTTGAGTAACTCTTTCCTTAAGAAACAATCACATACCAGTGAAAGATCCTCCTGGCAATAGCACAAGGGAATCTTGTGACCATCCTGATACATATTAAAGAGCAGGTAGAACTTGAAGAGATTGGATGATATAGCAAAGGCCAAGACAGTCTCTGAACCGAACTAGGAAGTGGAGCTGCTCATGATCATGAAGTCTTTGTCACTGCCAATAAACTTGAGGATAAACTAAAAGGAAACAAGATGAAGGGAATTAAACAGCTGGAGAGAATTTTGTGTTTACATAGTGAGACAGATCAGAGGTAACCAGCTTTGTCACAAAGATAGATTGGTACTAAAAAGGCCCTCACAGATTAAAGTTACCAGGCTAATGTGAGGCTAGACACTCGAGATTTTCAGAGGGTTAGTGTGGACACAATGTCCCTAAAGTTGAAAATGCTGCTGTGAAAATATTCCAAGTAAAACAATCATTTACTTCAGCCGTAATGGAATAATGGGACATTCTGTGGTGACATGAAGAATCAGTGACTTAATATGGCAGCAATGCTGAGTGCAGTTTTTAATACATTAGGAGGGTTAAACAAAGGTAGAAGGAGAGTGAGATGAGATATCTCTGTATGAGATAGACTTGGATCAGAAGTAACAGGTAAATCCCAGGAATTCCTGTAGAGAAGTAAATATGCGCTTCAGGTATGACTGAAAATGTGTGATCAGCCTCTCAAAGCAGGGAAGCAGAGCCTCTGGAACAAAATAAGAAGAGAATTCTGAGGAAAAGAATAATAATAAATTGGTACAAATTATTACAATGGTGAGGTGTTTTGATTCCTTACGGTATTAGATCAGAATTCTATTCGGCCCATCAAATGTGCTCTACCGTTCAATCATGGCTGATATGTTTCTCAATCTCATTCTCCTGCCTTCTCCACATAACCCTTGATCACTGTACCAAGCAAGAACCTGTCTATCTTGGGTGGTCAGCACTGCTGCCTCGTGGCACCAGGGACCCGGATTCGATTCCATCCTCGGGCAATTGCCAGGCATTCTCCCTGTGTCTGCGTGGGATTCCTCCGGGTGGTCCGGTTTCTTCCCACAGTCCAAAGATGTGCAGGTTAGGTAGATTGGCTGTGCTAAATTGCCCATAGTGTCCAGGGAGTTGCAAGTTAGATAGAGTACCATGGGAAATGCACGGTTATAGGGATGGGGTCTGGGTCTGAGTGGATGCTCTTCACAGGGTCGGTGTGGACTCAATGGGCCAAATGGCCTGCTTCCACCTTGTAGGAAGTTCTATGATTCTGTGATCACTCACATTTACCTTGGATCCTTCTGCGATCACATATTAAAGTTGGACCCACTGCGGTCATGGCGTGATCCACCAGTGCCAGTGTACTCAGAGCTGTTGGCATCACACTGGCATTGCCTGTGGTGTCCAGGGATGTGCAGGCTAGGTGAGTTAGCCATGGGAAATGCAGGGTTATAGGAAAAGGGGGTTGGGTCTGGATGGGATTCTCTTCAGAGGGCCAGTGTGGACTCAGTGGGCTGAATAGCCTGTTTCCACAGTGCAAGGATTCTATGTCCACTGTTTTTTGTGTGTTGCAGTTTCTCTCTATCCAGTCCTGTCCCCCCATTATCTTGAATACTCAATCAAATCTTATCTCAACCTTCCCCTCCCCAAGGAAAGCAGTGCAAAATCCCCAGCTATCTGAAGCTCCTGAGTCGAGGAACTCTTCTTGGGAATCTCCCTCCTGAGCAGTTCTGAAAAACAATACAAGTTGATGCTAAACCACTTCATATAAACAGTTAACATCACCTCCTTGGTTTCCCCTGTGCCCCTGTTGACAGAGCTCAGAATGCCATGTGATTTATTAGCCACACTGTGTACCTGTTCTGCTACCTTCAATAATTTCTGTAAATCTTTATCCACATCCCACTACTACTCAACTTCCTTTAAAGTTTATTTTATATATCATATTTGTTCTGCCTACCAAAATGCATCGCTTTGTGCTTAAATTCATTGTTTTAAAAAATGGGAACAGACCCTTCGGCCCATCATGTCTCGTCTGATCATCAATTTACCTATAAATCAGATATCTATACCTGAGATAATGGGAACTGCAGATGCTGGAGAATTCCAAGATAATAAAATGTGAGGCTGGAGGTGCAGTTGTTTGTTGCGAACTGAGCGGAGGTGTTCTGCAAAGCGGTCCCCAAGCCTCCGCTTGGTTTCCCCAATGTAGAGGAAACCAAGCGGCGGCTTGGGGACCGCTTTGCAGAACACCTCCGCTCAGTTCGCAACAAACAACTGCACCTCCCAGTTGCAAACCATTTCCACTCCCCCTCCCATTCTCTTGATGACATGTCCATCATGGGCCTCCTGCACTGCCACAATGATGCCACCCGAAGGTTGCAGGAACAGCAACTCATATTCCGCCTGGGAACCCTGCAGCCATATGGTATCAATGTGGACTTCACCAGTTTCAAAATCTCCCCTTCCCCTACTGCATCCCTAAACCAGCCCAGTTCGTCCCCTCCCCCCACTGCACCACACAACCAGCCCAGTTCTTCCCCCCCACCCACTGCATCCCAAAACCAGTCCAACCTGTCTCTGCCTCCCTAACCGGTTCTTCCTCTCACCCATCCCTTCCTCCCACCCCAAGCCGCACCCCCAGCTACCTACTAACCTCATCCCACCTCCTTGACCTGTCCGTCTTCCCTGGACTGACCTATCCCCTCCCTACCTCCCCACCTATACTCTCTCCACCTATCTTCTTTTCTCTCCATCTTCGGTCCGCCTCCCCGTCTCTCCCTATTTATTCCAGTTCCCTCTCCCCATCCCCCTCTCTGATGAAGGGTCTAGGCCCGAAACGTGAGCTTTTGTGCTCCTGAGATGCTGCTTGGCCTGCTGTGTTCATCCAGCCTCACATTTTATTATCTTAGATATCTATACCTGTCTGTTCTATTCCCACTTGCCAGCCCTTGTATGCTATGGCAGTTTGTATGTTTTCATTGAAATTCTTCTTAAATATTGTCACCTGTTTCCCTTTCAGGTAATGAGTTCCAGATTCCCACTTACCCTCTGCATGAACAAAGAAATCTTCCTTAAACCTCTCTAAACCTCCTCCCCGTTCCTTAAAACTATAACCTCTGGTTATTGACCCCTCGGCTAAAGGGAAAATTTATTCCACTTGCAGATTTGTCAACCTCAGTCAGGCCCCGCCTCTACACAACCTCCTCTTGTCCAAGGAAAACAATCCCAGCCTGTTTAGCCTCTCTGTATAGCTGGAACACTCCAACCCAGGTAACATCCTGGGAAACCTCCCTTGCATTGTCTCTCAAAGAATCACATCTTTCCGATAGGACCACTACTGCATGCAGCATTGAGCCGTGGCCTAACTGATGCCTTATGCAACTCCATCATAACCTTGTGCTCTTGCATTCAATGCCTTGACTAATAACAGCAAGTATTCCATTTGTCATTGTAACCATTTATCCACCTGTCCTATTACTTCCCTCTGTTGAATTTCACTGGTCACTTGTCCACTTATTTCATGTCTTTTCGAAGATCTACACTATCGTTCACAATATTTCCACCTTTTTTGCAGTTGTGAAATTTATTGTCAGCTGAAAATGCAGTGATCATAGATGACTCAGTTTTGGAGTCCATTGCTCAGAGGACATTCAGCTATGGTACTCATGACAGGTTTTCACATGTCTCACAGTGTAACAGACACCTCTTATACCCTTTTGACTCCCATCCTGGCTTCTTTCTTTCCTATTCACTCATGGGGCATGGGCATCACTGGCGGGACCAGCATTCGTTGCCCATCCCTAGATGCCCTTGAGAAGGTGGTGATGAGCTGCCTTTCTGAACCCAAAACAAGACATTCATGATACAGCGAGTAGTTTTGGGCCCCATATCCTAAGAAAGGATGTGTTGGCCTTGCAGGAGGTTCGGAGGAGGTTCACAGGAATTACCCCAGGGAAGAAGGTCTAGTGAGTAACATTTGAGCACTGTCGTTCTGTACCAGATGGAGTTTAGAAGAATGAGGGGGCATCTGATTGAAACTTACAGAATACTGAAAGGGAGATAATAGGAACTGCGGATGCTGGAGAACCCGAGATAACAAGGTGTGGAGCTGGATGAACACAACAGGCCAAGCAGCATCTTAGGAGCAGGAAAGCTGACGTTTCAGGCCTAGACCCTTCTTCATTTCTCTAGACTCTTCTTCATTTCTGATGAAGGACCTTGGCCCGAAACGTCAGCTTTCTTGCTGCTAAGATGCTGCTTGGCCTGCTGTGTTCTTCCAGCTCCATGCCTTGTTATCTAGAATACTGAAAGGCCTGAATGGAGTTGATGTGGAAAAGATGCTTCCCTACTAGGAAAGGCTGGGACTAGGACCCGTGGGTGCAGCCTCAGAGCAAAGGACAATCCTTGAGGACTGACATGAGGTGGAATTTATTCAGCCAGAGCATGGTGAATCTGTGTAACTCATTGTATCTGAGGCGGAGATGGATAGGTTCAATTGGTAAAGTGGATTGAAGGTTATGGAGAGAAAGCAAGAGAACATGGTTGAGAAACATATCTGCCATGATAGGTGGCGGCACGGTGGCTCAGTGGTTAGCTCTGCTGCCTCACAGCGCCAGGAACCTGGGTTTAATTCCACCCTCAGGCAACTGTCTGTGTGGAGTTTGCACATGTCTGTGCAGGTTTCCTTCAGGTGCTCTGGTTTCCTCCCACAGTCCAGTAGGTGGGTTGGCCATGCTCAATTGTCCCATAGTGTTCGGGGATTAGGTGGGTTACAGGGGAATGGGTTTAGGTGGGATGCCTGAGTGTCAGTATGGACTTGTTGGGCCACATGGCCTGTTTCCCTACTGTAGAGATGCTATGAATCAGAGTGGACTTGATGGGCTGAACAGTCTAAACCTGCTCCAATATTTTATGGAATTCAAACACCTCACCATTAGTATCATTTGCTCCAATTTATCATTGTCCTTTCCCTCAGAATTCTTGCCTCATTTTGTTTCAGAGGCTCTGCCTCCCTGATTTGAGAAGTTGATCACACATTTTCAGTCATTCCTGAAGCACATATTTACTTCTCTACAGGAATTCCTGGGATTTACCTGTTATGACTGTTCCAAGTCTATCTCCTACAGAGATATCTCATCTCATTCTCCTTCTTCCTTTGCTTAACCCTCGTAATGTATTAACAGTTTCTTTCAGCATCTGGGCCATTTTAAACTCAGCAGTCACTGAATCCTGTATTTTTTATATCATCACAGGATGCCCTGTCGTTCCATAAGTGATGAACTAAATTATTGTTTTGTCTGGAATATTCTCACAGCAGCAGATATCTAATTGAACAATATTTTCAAATTTGAGGTCAGTGTACCAGTTAGGACCCATAATCTGTTTAAATGAGACAACTCACAATATCCAGAGGCTGGAGTTGTTTTCTCTGGAACAGTGGAGGCTGAAGGGAGGCCTGGCAGATGTTTATAAAATTGAAAGAGGCGTAAATGGGGTTGACAGTCAGAATCTTTTTACCCAGAGCTGAAGTGTCTTAATACCAGAGAGCATACATTTGAGGTGAGAGGGGAAGATGAATATATGATCAGTGGCAGAACGAACTGGACAGGGCTAATGTCCCTGAAGTGGGGAAGAAGATATGGCCTTTACCTCGTCACATGCTTCCAGAAATAAGGTCAGCAGTCCATGACACGAGGCTACGGACTAAGAGGTGTAGTTGAAGCTATCGGAAACCTGCTCTTTCTTCAGGTGAAATCACTTCTAAAAGCCCCTTAAACACCCCGAATGTATCTGCCTCCACCACTACCCCGGCAGCACTTTTCACTCTCTGTGTAAAAATCTCACCCCTCACACTTCCATGAGTTGGAGGTTTCGCTGACAATTGCTACCCATTACCAATTATCCTCAAAGTGAGGAGCTTGCTTGGCATTTCAGAGGGCAGCTGTTGAGAGTTAACCTCATTTGCTGTGGGACTGGAGTCACATGGAGGTCATACCCGGTAGGGCTGTCAGATTTTCTTCCCTGAGGGATTGGCCTGTTATAGGAAGGATATTATTGAATTGGAGAAGAAAATATTCACCCAGGATATTGACTGAAGTGTTTAAGATATAAAAATAGACTGGGAAGTTTGGGACTGCTTCCCCTGGAGCGTTGGGGTTGAGGGATGACCTTATAGAGGTTTATAAAATCATGAAGGGCATAGGTAAGGTGAATGACAAGGAACCTTCCCCATCCCAAGGGTAGGGGAGTTTGAGACAAGAGAGTTTATTTTAAGGTGAGAGGAGAAACATTTAAAAAGGACATGAGGCAACTTTCTTTTACACAGAGACAGAAGTTGCTCGAAAAGCTCAGCAGGTCTGGCAGCACCTGTGGTGAAAAAAATCAGAGTTAATGTGTTGGGCCCGTTGACCCTTCCTCAGAACTCATAACATTAACCCTGTTTTTCTTTCCCCCACAGACACTGCCGGACATGCTGAGCTTTTCCAGCAACTTCTATTTTTGTTCCTGATTTACAGCATCCGCAGTTTTTACACAGAGAGTGGTTTGTGTGTGGAATGAACTTCCAGAGGAAGTGGTGGCTGCAGGTACAGATACAAAAGACATTTGGATAAGTTCATTAATAGGAAATATTTGGAGGGATTTGGGCCAAACGCAGGCAGGCGTGGGACTAGTTTAGTTTGGGAACATGATCAGCATGATTGGACTGATGTATCTGTTTCTGTGCTATTTTACTAGAAAATGAGATTGCCACAAAATGCAATCATTGATAGTATCATGGTTATTGTCACTGAGATTAGCTTTCAATTTCAGAATTATAAACTCACCAACAGGAGCTGAGGTGAGATTTAAACCTGTGTCCTAACAGTGTTATCCAGGGCCTCTATTATTTGCCCAATGATGTTACCACTAGTCCACCACCTCCCCCGTGACATGTTAAAGATGGAGGCATTTTGAGACACAGTGTCAGCTTCTGTGTAATCTGTTCTAAAGCTGGACACTGAAAACCTGTGATGTCTGCTGGCTTCTGGCTGCAAAGTTTTTCCCTCGAGTTACATCAATATTTACAGTGCACAAACAGGCCATTCAAACTCGTCTGTGCTAATCATTATGCTCCACACAGGTCTTTTTCTCACTCATTCACAGCATGCAGGCATCGCTGGCTAAACCGGCATTTATTGTCCATCCCTAATTGCCCAAAGGGCAGTTAAATGTCAACCACATTGCAGTGGGTCTGGAGTCACCCATAGGCCAGACTGGGTAAGGGTGGCAGTTTCCTTCCCTAAAGGATATTAGTGAACCCTTGAGGGTCTTAATTCCTCTAATGCCATTGTTTTAAGCTATCCCTTTGTTCCTCTTGTATTCATTAAGCTTCTCCTTAAACACAGCTGTGATACATAAACCATTCTATATAGTAGCAATTTTCACCTCCTATCCACCCTCCATTCTCTGGCTGCTTTGCGCAGTAAATGGCATGGGATTATGCATTAGGCATCACTGTGTGACCGCTCAGGTACTTATCTTAAATCTCAAACTTATCTTTAATGTTCATTTCCTGGGCATCACATTCTCAATTCCCATGGTCCCATGTACGTGCAAAACTCCCAACTGCTCTCTAAGTCAAGAAGTTTCTTTGGCTTCCTCTTTTAAGGAAAGATATAAATGCATTGGAGGTTGTCCAGAATAGATTTAGTATTGATAGCTGGAATGAATGGGTTGTCTTATGAAGAATGGTTCGACAGACCAGGCTTGCTTATACTGGAGTTTGAAAGAGTGAGGGGTGATTTGATTGAAGTGTATAAGAAGCTAAATGGTCTTGATAGAGTGGACATGGAAAGGATATTTCCACCTGTCGGTCAGTCCAGAACGAGGGGACACTGTATTAAAATTCCCATTTGTCCATGTTGAAAGGCGATGAGAATTTTTTTTCCCTCTGTCAGAGGGTGATGCGACTTTGGAACTCCCTGCCTCATAGGGGAGCGAAGGAGGAGACATTAAATGAGTGAGGTGCATAGGGTCATGTTAGGCAGAGGAATCGAGGACCACAGATCACAGATCCTCCATGATCTTGGTGAATGGTGCAGAATGCTCAGAGGTCCAAATGACCTGCTCCTGTTTAGTTTGTTCTGAGTTACTTCTTGGATTTTTTTTAATGACCATCTCACCAAGAAATTTTAAAATGTATTATAAGTATTAGATGTAATTTTGCCAACAGTTCCTCAATGTGAGCTTTTTGAAATATCTGATCAATATTTTGAAGAAATAATGCAAAATATTACTATAACTGAGCTTTATTAACCTTCTATACTTATTCTTACATGAGATGGCACCATTTATTCCCATTGTCTATCTATGTTTGAACTGAGAGGCACGTACATTCCATTCAGAGTCAACCACACTGCTATTGAACTACAGTCATACGTAGGCCAGGCCAAGTCAAGTTGACGTTTGTGAACCAGATTGATTTTTACAACAGTCGATGATAGTTTCACTGTGACCGTTACTGAGACTAGCACGATATCTCAGATTCTTTTTCTCTGAATTTAAATTCCCTCGGCAGCTATGAACTCATGACCACACACACAGCCCCCTGCATTTTACAAGCAAAGTACTGCAGATGCTGGAATCGGTACTGAAAACAAAAATCACAGCGGAGAGCCATGGAGAGAAAGCAGGCTAATGTTTCAAGTCTAGATGACTCTTCATCGTGCATTACCCTGGGTCTGTGGATTACTAGCCCAGTAATAATGCCACTACACCATCAGCTTCCCCACATGAGAGTGTAACAAAGAATATCCTGCAGCCCAAACTCCTGGTAAATTGACGAAGCGTGGATTTCACACTAGTTTCCCTTGCTCCCTCCTGCTCCTGACACGAATGCAGGATTTTCTATCCCAGAGGATTTACACGGCTTAAAGAGGGGGCACCGCAATAGGTGAATATAGCACCAGTAGGCAGGAGTGTATAGACTATGCTCCTTGTACAGTTGTCATTCCCATCACTAGCCAGCTGTGGATCTCTGTGGCTTAAGGAAGGAAATTAAATGTGGATTAATCATCTTCAACTGCATTTTTAAGCGTTTCGAGTAAATTATTAATCGCAGCACTGGGTTCATATGTGTAATTTTGTCCCGGGGTAAAAGAGGTTTTTTTTCACACCCGCAGTATCTCTCCAAATGTTGACACGACCAGGACAGCGGTTTCTGCTTGCAATATTTTTGAAATATCAGGCAGTTACATTGCAATAATCTTTATTGAGCCATCACAAATTCTGTTAATGTCCAGAGGTTTGATTCCTTGCAGAATAGCGGTGATGGAAATGAAATTGTCAATAGCTGGAACATGACAGAAATAGAGCTACAGAACTGGGAGAGGCAGCAGCATTAAAGCAGCAGTTCACCAGTGGTACCCAGGAGCCCTAGTAGGTGAGAGGGAGATAGTTGCCATTGGTTGGAGCTATATCTCATGCAAAGGATGATGGTTGCGGTTATTTGAGATCAGTTATCTCAGTCCAAACAATATTGCAGTAGGCATTCCTCAGGGTATAACTTTTCTACTCCACCCCCTCAGAGATGTTGTTGCACATCCCTGGAGTAGTTGGGACTTGACCCATAGGCCTCAGTTCCTCAGGTTAAAGTGCAAGGCTCTTTGGTTGCTCTACCAATGGTGTTCCGTCCATCAGAAGGTCAGACATGGTGATGTTTATTGATTAATACACAATGTCCAGCACTGTTCATAACTCCTCAAATACTGAGGTAGTCTGTGCCCATATGCACAAAGACCTAGATAACACTCAATCTTAGGCTGAAAAGTAAGAGGTAATCTTTGAATCACACAAGAGTCAGGCAATCACTATTTTCAAAAGGAGTGAATATAGTCTCCTATTGGTTATCAATAATATCATTGAGCCCTCATCGTTAACATCTTGAGGGCGACTGTTGATTAGAAGCTCAACTGGACTGCACAGACAAATGGGCCCTTTGATGTATTGATAGTGTTTCTACCTTTGAGCCGGAAGGCCTGGTTTCAAGTCCCACCTGTTCCAGAAACATGTAACATCATCTCTGAACAGGTTAGTGGAAGAATATCTACAAATAACGACAAGAGCTGATCAGAGGCTGGGAATTTTGTGGTCAGGAGCTTAATGCCTGATTTCTGAAAATCTGTTCACCAATCGCAAGACAAAAGTCAGGACTATGATGGAATATTTACCATGTGCTTGGGTGTGTACCGTTCCAAGAAGCCCAACAAAATCGAGGTCAAAAACAGAAATTGCTGGAAAAACTCAGCAGGTCTGGCAGCATCTGTGGACAGAAACAGAGTTAACATTTTGGATCCAGTGACCTTTCTTCAGAAGTCAGTCTAGGTCAAAATTGACCATTTGGTCATCATATTGTACACTAGGAGTTACGTGCATTTAGATTGCGTCCAGGTAGACACCTTCCATTTAGTTTTATTTCAACAAACACGTACCTTAAAACCGACCAATTTTTTGACAGATTCGTCTCCATATATATTTTAATGATTAACTGATTGGTTTGCCACAACTTTGCCTTGTAAATTTTACTCCTAGGTATATCGTATGAACTGAATTAGGTACTAACTCGATGTTCTGTCTAACACATTAATCAGTTTTCCTTTAACGTTGATGTATAACGTGAACCCGTACTCAAATTGTGCTACAGCAACTCATTTAAGCTTCTTCAACCGCACTTTTGGAATGAGCTAACTCTAAAGGTCAGCAGGGAAATTTTATCTGCAGATTCTGAACAAGTCACATCCTGTTTTAGGCCATGTTACCATTCCTTCATTGTCACTGGGTTAAAACGCTGGTATTCCATCCAGACAACCCTGCAGGTTTGTACCCCTGCCATGTGGATTGCAGAAGTTCATCCTGACAACTCACTACCACCTCCTTATGGGCAGTCACAGAGGGGGAACAATAAATGATAGACTTGCTTGCAGCACTCACATCTCAGGAAAGGATGGAAATAAAATGATACAGCTCCCTCTAACTGTTCAGATGGATTGCGCAGTTTAACCAGTGAGTCTGTACGGTTTAACCCAATACCAGTCAATCTTGTCCAACACCATGAGACAGTATTTGATGTACAGAGCATTAACAATGAGGGGAGGCAGTGGCACAGTGAGAATGTCATTTGGAAGTAATTCAGAAGCCTGGGAGAATACTCTAACGACCACGAAAATAGCAATACTTGTTTTAAAATCTCAACTGGCTCATTAATGTCCTACGGGAGAGAAACATTCCCATCATCAGACTACATGGATATGAAGATCTATATTGACGAGTTTGTGAAGAGTGACAAATGGAGTTTAATTTGGATTAATCCGAGGATTACATTTTGTAAAACAAACAGAGACAAGACTTACACAATTAAAAGTAGGGCAGTGTTGTAGGATAAGGGTCTAGGCCTGAAACGTCAGCTTTCCTGCTCCTCTGATGCTGCTTGGCCTGCTGCGTTCATCCAGCTCGACACCTTGTTATTCTCAGATTCTCCAGCATCGGCAGTTCCTACTATCTCTGAATCAACTTCTTCTGGAGTGCTGTTTCCAGTTCTGATCTCCCTGTTACTAGAAGGATATTATTAAGCTGGAGAGGATTCAGAAGTGATTGATGGGAATAGAGGTTTTCAGTTATAAGGAGAATCTGGACAAACTGGGAAATCTTTCACTGGAGCGTAGGAGGTTGAGAGGTGAGCTTATAGAGGTTTATAAAATCATGAGGGGTGTTAAGAAGGTGAATCGCAGGTGCCTTTTCCCTGGGGTGGGGATTTTGAGACTGGGGGCATATTTTTAAAGTGAATGGAGACAGATAGTCAATTATTTTAACACAGGCAGTGGTTGGTGTGTAGAATGAACTTCTAGAGGAAGTGGTGGATGTGGGAATAGTTGCAAAATTTAAAAGACATTTGGATAAGTACATGAATAGGAAAGGTTTGGTGGGATATGGGCCAAGTGTAGACAGGTGGGGCTATTAGTTAGGGATTATGTTTGGCATGGACTGGTTGGACTGAAGGGTCTGTTTCCATGCTGTATGCCTCTGTGACTCTATGACTCTCAACTGTCCTCTGAAATAGCCAAACAATTTTATTCAGTTCAAGGACAGTGAACCCTGAATCCCATGAAACAATAAAAAAGTCGTCTATTTTGTCCAGATTAATTGACTTGTTTTAGTGCATTCAACCACTGGGGTATTTCTGGTTCAGTGAGCATTTATTCCCTTGAAAACTTGTTAAAGTAGCAACTCCCAGACTCTATACAGTGCGTTATCAAATCCCATTCCTTCCAGGTAGGGCCAGTTTCCATTCTCTTAACTGCATTTATTTAAAAGAGACATTAACGCACTGTAGTCAATAGTCGGGGGTATATTTACAATGTGCTCTGAGATGAGTCAGGGATAACTGTGTAGTAATATCATTCCCCTCATGAATGTGATGGTTTACATTATATAAAACACATATTTCATGTAATAGTGGGTCTGAATTCAGAAGATTATTCACTTAAGGACCAACACTGCAGGTGGTTTTGAAGCAAAATATTGCAGGTTGAAGGTAACTCTGAAATGCATAGAAATTCAGCAATGAACCACTAAATCTTTTTGCAATAAAAATATTTTCTTCCTTGATCAATCCTATCCAGCAGTTCTACCAGCACCATCTGCTTTTTCATTAAACTCCTGCTGATTGACCCTCTTACCCACTTAAAGGAAGAAAAATAAAGCTCAAAAGCTTTAATGTTTTAGTTTCCAGAGTCACAGTTGAGCCAGTGCACCTGGCACATGACAATTTCTTTTTAAATAAAAATCAGCCAATTTTAGGTGTTCGTTAGCAGTCCAAGCACAGCTTCGCAGATAAATGACTGTCTACGTTAAGTGTGGCAGCAGATCTTCGTGCAACATTCCAGAGAGACTGCAGCTTTACAACAGACCTGAGCCATCGCAGCAGTCTTTCCATCAGCCCTGTCCAACTTCAAGGGAAGGTCACCTTCAGAAAGAAAAACACCTCCTTCTTGCTCTCTCCTCAATACCACTCCATTCTCTTCCTAGGCTTGTCTACCCATATGACAGTTTCTTGCTGCAAAAGAGAAGAATTTAAACACCTGAGATGTAAATAGTCCTGCTTCAGGGGTCATCAGACTAGGAGCTATGTGTACAACCCAGTAAACCTCTGAGAGTAATGAGCCCAACAACTTCTGAATTCATCAGATTCTTGAATTCAATAAAAATATCTGGAATCAAGAATCTAATGATGACCATGAATCCATTGTCAATTGTCAGAAAAACCCATCTGGCTCAGTAATGCCCCTTAGGGAAGGAAACTGCCATCCTTACCTGGTCTGGCCTACATGTAACTCCAAAACGACAGCAATGTAGTTGACTCTGAACTGCCCTCTGGGCAAAAAATGTCTGGTCCATAACCTATGATAAAGTTGAACAGTTAGAAAACATTCTGTTAGTAGCCGATGACCTGAGTCAGCCCAGGAATATCTTAGTTACTGATTCATTTAATTGTCCCATATTTGATAGTAGCTGCGCTTCAACACTGTGTGGCATCGATTGGCTTTAATAACTAATGAAGACCTTGATAAGACAGACAAATATAGTGTCAAAGAACATGAAAGCTCAAACTGTTTTTGATTCAGGGATGAATTTTTGGTAGTATCCTTAATGAAATGTGAAATTGCAAGGCTGTGTCATTTCACAAACACTGATGACATCCGGAGTGACACATCATTAGTAGTGAATGAGCTTTCCAAGAAAAGTGTGAAATGCATTTGGACATATCAATAAAGTATGTGAATGCGCAAAGTTATAGAGGTGTGCAGCACAGAAACAGACCTTTTGTCCCAACTCAACCATGTTGGAAGTGATAAATTTGCAATTCTTGAGATCTGAACATTATTGTATTCTGTTGAGGACATTGTGAATTTCTCATCGAGAAGTCCAAGCAAGCACTGTTATTGGTCAGTTAGCTCAGTTGGTTGGAAGGCTGATTTGTGATGCTAATAGTGTTGATTCAATTCCTTCTACTGGTTGAAGCTACAATGAAGATCCCACCTTCTCCACCTTGCCCATTGTCTGAAGTGTGGTGACCCACAGGTTAAACCACCATCAGTCATCGCTGTGTAATGAGGGAGTACCTTATGATCTGATAAACAATGGTTACCCTACCTTTTACAGCCCTGTGTGAGGATGACCAATAAGAAGATTGTATAGAAATTTCATTTAAAAATTTGCCTGCCCATCCCCCACAAAAGTTCAAGGTTCTACTGAAAGATGGCAGTATAATTGATAAAGAATACGAATTCCTTACGAAACAGGTCACAGCACAATGAATTTCGGGCAGCAGCTTCCCAATTTCTCCTGTTATCTTGCCTCTGCCTGTACCTGAAATTACTTTAGCCTTCCCACAAAGTAACAGTGAGGGCTCGTAGTTATTTCAACAGCAGGCTGTGCCCCGTAATCTAACTGTCAATTCTCATTGACTTGATTTTTGAGCATGAAGTGGTTGTTGGAATGATGGAAGGTTTGGGATGAGCTAGGAGTAAGAGATATTTGTGCAGATTTTTGAAATTTTGCAGCATAGACACAGCTCCTTCAAACCAAACTCATATTTATAATCCACGCAAGTTTTGTCATACCTTGCTTCATCTAACGGCATCAGTACATCCTTCCATTTCTTTCTCACCCCACGTTCTTATCTAGATTCCCCCGAAATACATGAACGCTGTTCACTTCAACTTTTATTTTAATTCATTCACTGGCAAGGCTAGCATTTATTGCCCACCCCTAATTGCCTAGAGGGCAGTTAAGAGTCACCTATATCAGGTAGGCCTGAAGTCACATTCAGGGAAAACTGGGTATGGTCAGCAGATTCTTCAAGCTTCACAGTATTTAATTCTGAATTAATCATGTCCTTTTCCTGAATCTGAAATCCTTACTTGTAATGAAGTGTTTCACAGTTAGTATGTCAGTATAACTTTAAAATACATGCTCATGATGTCATCATGTCAGCTGAGGGTATAAATGTCTCAGACTTTGGAATTACTTGAAGCAGGACATTTTATGTCTTTTTTTGTTTTACCACCGTCAACAGCACCTTTAGCGTTTTGTAGTGAGCCTCCACACCATCTATTCTGCTTCTCTTCTACTGTCTCTGGCAAAAGTATATAAAAAAAGATTTCTCACTTCTTTCAGTAGAGTGGTACGGTGGCTCAGTGGTCAGCACTGCCGCTTCACGGCACCTGGGACCTGGGTTCGATTCCACCCTCAGGCAACTGCCTGTGTGGAGTTTGTACTTTCTCCCTGTATCTGTGTGTGTTTCCTCTGGCGGTTCCAGTTTCATCCAAAGATTTGCATATTAGGTGGATTGGCCATGCTAAATTGCCCATATTCTAAAGGTGGTCTGACTAAAGCCTCAGAAGTACATCCCTGCTTTTATATTCTAGGCATCTCAAAATAAATGGCAACTGCTATTTGCCTTCCTAACTACTGACTGAACCTGCAAATTTACCTGAAGGGAATCCTGGACTAGCACCCCCAACTCCCTTTGCACTTCAGAGTTCTGAATTTTCTCCTCATTTAGAAAATAGTCTATGCCTCTAATCTTCCCACCAAAGTGCATGACTTCACACTTTTCCCACATTGTATTCCATCTTCCACTTCTTTGCCCACTTTCCTAACCTGTCTGAATCCTTTTGCAGCTTCTGCAGCTCCTCAATCCCACCTGTCCCTCCACCTGTCTTTGTACATTCCATATGCATTCACTCCCTCCACTACAGGCCACGCTCAGTAGCAGTGGTACGCACTGTCTACAAGAAGCACTGCAGAAATTCACCAAAGACCTTCAGACAGCACCTGCCAAACCCACAAACACTTGCATCTAGAAGGACCACGGCAGCAGATACATCAGAATGCCACCATCTTCAAGTTCCCCTCCAAGCCACTCACCATCTTGACATGGAAATCTATTGCAGATCCTTCACTGTTGCTGGGCCAAAATCCTGGAATTCTCTCCCTAATGGCATCGCGGATCAACCCACAGCAGGTGGACTCTAGCAGTTTAAGAAGGCAGCTCATCACCACCTTCTTAAGGGCATCTAGGAATGGAATAAATGCTGACTAGCCACATCCCACAGAAATTAATTCTAAAGAAGTAGTTGATTTTGGGACAAGATATTTTACTGTCTTGGGGGCCCTGGACATTTTCCTTAATCAACGTATTGCATAAATTTTATTGTGCACCTCTGGAGTAAATGAGAGCTGAACCTGAGTCTCTTGGTCTCAAGGCAGAAACACTATCACCCTGTTTGCTATCACAGTTTGTACGGCTCTCAACTGCTGTCTGTTTTGAGAGACTATACATTTAAATGTGACTGTTTTACAGGTGCAGTGCTTTTTTTCTTAATTCATTCACAGACAGCAGTTGAGTGTTAACCACATTGCTGTGGGTCTGGAGTCACATGTAGGCTAGACCAGGTAAGGATGGCAGTTTCCTTCCCTAAAGGACATTAGTGATCCAGATGGGTTTTTTCCCCAACAATCAACAATGGATTCACAGTCATTATTAGATTCTTAATTCCAGATTTTTATTGAATTCAAATTCCACCATGTGCCGTGGTGGGATTCAAACCCAGGTCCCCAGAACGTTATCTGTGCCTCTGGATTAACAGTCTAGCGCCAATGCCACTAGGCCATCGCCTCTCCTTTCTGCGGCTCTCGCAAAAAGCTTGCGGCTTGTGGCTCTCTTAAATGGTATTCCTTTCCCTGTCTCCCTGCCAGTTTTACACAGCTCTTGCTGAAGCAGAGCAGAAAAGAGAGAGAGTCACACCAGGAAGGCAGGAGCCTGACTCACCAGAAGTTGCTATTTATTACAAGTAATTATTTCATTGAACATATCAGGCTAAAAATTGCTGCTGTGGGACAGAGTGTAACCACGGCACTTCAGAAGGATTTTCTAAAGTACAATAGCGCCCATTTGTGGAATGTGTAATATTGCTGAAGGATAAAGGATGATGCAATTCAATACTTGGTCAGGGATATCTAGCCTCTAATTATGCTGCAAAATGTCTTTTTAATAAATTAACAAGGCATATCACCTTGATCAATGGTCCTACTGCACACGGTAGAAAAAGAACTGAACATATAAACTAGAAGCAAGGGTACCCTTGCTCCACCATTCAATATGATAGTGACTGATCCTCTATCTCAGTGCCACAATTTGCAGAGTACAATAATATAAGTTTTTTGCATGTGTATCCTAGATAAAGAGCAGATGTTTGAATGTCACCGTTGTGTAAGAAACACATGGTGTGACAGTGAGTGCAAAGATACTTTGCAGATATTCGATAATTGATCCTTGAAAGCTTTTAAGGAACATTTGTCTGGCTGATACTATATCTATGAGAGCCTCCTGAAATTAGCTGCACATTTACTGTCACCCTCCCGAGCTGTAATATGTTGTGCTGTCTCACCCTCTTTAAACAAAAATAGGACTTTTTCACCAATCTATACAGATATTTTGGATCAGAACATCAGCATTGCAGTGAGAGTTACTGGTGCAACATTGATGTGCAGAAGTGTTCCGTGAGTGTTTCAGAGATAGTAGGAACTGCGGATGCTGGAGAATCTGAGAAAACAAGGTGTAAAGCTGGATGAACACAGCAGGCCAAGCAGCATCAGAGGAGCCGGAAAGCTGATGTTTTGGGCCTAGACCCTTCTTCAGAAATGAAGAAAGGTCTAGAGAAATGAAGAAGGGTCTAGGCCCAAAACATCAGCTTTCCCACTCCTCTGATGCTGCTTTGCCTGCTGTATTCATCCAGCTGCACCCCTTGTTCTGTGAGTGTGTTGGTGATGCTGCCAATAGGGTTCCAGTAGACTGGTACACACCAGATTCCAAATGTCCATGGTTATTTGATTTGATCTATTAATGTCACTTGTACCTAGGTAGAGTGAAAAGTTTTGTTTTGCCTGTAGTCCAGGCAGATGATACCATACAAAGTGCAGTAGGATAATAGAACTGAGTGAGGAATACAATGTTACAGCTGCAGAGAAAATACACAAAGGGCGATAACAACATTAGATTTAAAATTTGAGAAGTCCATTCAGAAGTGTAATAACAGCAGGGCAGAAGATGTTCTTGAATCTCCTGTTATGTGTGTTTAAGCTTTTGTCTTCTGCCCAATGGAAATGGACATGGACCATATGGGGTCGGTGCCCAGAGTGCACTTTGGTGCATGAGACAATTTAGCAAAATATGCATATGACGGGTTGAGGCAGTGGTTGTGGACGAGGTGAAAGTAAGTTCGAGGGTGGTAGCAGACCCTGAGTCTGAGAATCTAAGTATCAGGAGATGCAATGAAGTGAAAACAGAAAGTGCCGGAGAAACTCAACAAGTCTGGCATCACCTGCAGAGAGAGAAACAGAGTTACCGTTTCAAGCCCAATGAAGTTCAGACCTTCTTGGAATCAGATTAGAATGGTAGGAAGTGAAGGATAGCTAAGGTAGGGGAGTGCAGGACTGTAACCTATAGAAGCCATGGAAAATGAAGCCTTAGCCTGGCAGTTCTGTAATGATCAACAGTTTTCTTTCCCCTGCTGCAGTGAATGTACAGCTGGAATGCCACCTCTGAAATAGTTTTGCTAATGATGGTAACTCATTTGATTGGACGATTGGAGGGGAAGAATTCCCTTTTCCTGTTTTAATGTGGTCTGTTAGAATCAGAACATCCGAGGGGTCTAGATGTGATGCATACTACCAGAGAAAATTGATTCCCAGTGATCACCCTTCTATTCTTTATTCATTTGGTGCAGGCTGTTGTTGTCTAGACTGTACTTTATTCTTGTAGTGATTCTAATGAGGTCAGCCAGGTGGACCTCAGAATATGAGTTCCCTGATTGGGGCTGTTAATCTGGCCCAATCAGGGAGCCCTGGCTGACAGATATAATTGGAGTATCAGAGGTTCTGTTCACTCTGAGAGATGGTCCTAAGGGAGCTGAATCAGTGTGAAGGACTCTCCACATGTTAATAAAGGGTAACTTGGTGATACTGGCTTCTGTGGAGTTATTTCAGTGGCGATAAGAGAAAAACATGTTCCTGAAGAAATTAGGTCATAACCGTCGTCTTTGAGTTGGGGTAGGCATTTCTGGCATCATGCTGTTATTTGGGAAGCTTGACTCGTTTGATCCTGCCAACGAAGACTGGCCCCAGTATGTGGGAAGAATGCTTTTTATTTTCCGAGCAAATGACATTTGGGCAGATGAAAAGCAACAAGTAATCTTCCTAACAGCTTGTGGAGCTGCAGCTTCATTGGTTATTAAGAGCCTAACTTTCCCTGAGGCACCAGACTCTAAAACCTTTGAGTTGATGGATTTAGTTAAGGAATATTATAATACCAAGCCTTCTCTGATCCTGAGATGTTATTTGATTTACCAGGAAATTCAAGAACCAGGAGAATCAGAATCGGGATTTTTGACTAGGTTAAGATGGCTGGAAGAGACACATGATTTTGGTTCAACCCTGAATGAGATGCTGAGAGATTGGTTAGTATGTTGGATTAATGATGTAACTGTGGAAAAGTGACTACCAACTGAAGCTAAACTTGACTTTGAACAGGCACTACAACTGGCTCTATCATTGGAAAATGTGGCAGATGGAAACTGAGAGTTGCTGAGCATTCTGATGGAAGAGGACACCCCTTGCCAGTCCGACTGAGCTTGGGCAACACCATCTGAGTGAAGGCAATTGCATAGCCTCACTCAGGACATATCCTGGACAGAGGGACTCTAGGGGTCAGCCCACAGCAAAATCCCAAAACAAAGCCAAGCCTCGGCCAAACAGTTAAAATTTTCTTCACGATCTGAAGACATTGTAGTTGCTGCTGGTATGCAGGCTGGATAGAGCAAGAGAGTCCCTGTAGACCTAAACTGAGTAAGAAAACTCATAGACAGTAGGAACTGCAGATGCTGGAGAATCTGAGATAACAAGGTGTAGAGCTGGATGAACTCAGCAGGCCAAGCAGCATCAGAGGAGCAGGAAAGCTGGTGTTTCGGGCCGAGACAACTCATAGGCCAGTTTCCAGGAAAGTTCACACCTTGAAAAGTTCACCCACGTTAAATTGCTTCCCAACATCCAAATCAGAACCAAACTAAATAAAAGCTTGGGTAATTTGTCACTGGATTCTAACGGAGGGCAATACAGACAAGGCTGTTTCAGTGGTTGGCACAGTCTTTCACAAAATTTGGTCTGGACTCCAACCTTTAGGTTTGTGCAAAACTTCAGCTAGACTGAGAGCCAAGGAACCTTTACAAATTAAAAGTACAAAGTTTCTGATATCTTATGAGAAGAATCTGGCTCCGTTACCAGTGATTATAGTAAAAGGCCCAGACCCAAGCTTGATGGGCTAAAATTGGTTGGGAAAGATTCACCTTGATTGGCTCAACGTTTTTCGATTAGAAAATGGCTGCCTGAGTGAAGTCTTAATTAAAAACCCGGAGGTTTATCAGGAAGGCCTTAAGGACTATCAAAGGAGATTGGGCCACCTTGCATATTGACCAGAAAGTGGTTCCTCAATTCTGCAAGGCTGCCCTGTGCCATTTGCCTTCCAGACAGAAACAAGGAGACTGGAGAGCGAAGGAATCATCAGATCAGTCCAGTTTGCAGAATGGGTAGGACCAGTCGTACTGATTAAGAATCTCGATGGAGCAGATCAACTTGGTGGGGATTTTAAACAAACGGTAATTGATTTTTCACAGCTGGACAAATACCCGGTCCCTCGTGTACAGGATTTATATGCGAACCTGACAGGGATTGGCGGAGGGGGGTGGGTGCTATCCCTCACGAAACTGGACGTGAGCCATGCATGCTTGCAATTGCGGTTAGATGAGGATTCCCAGAAGTACGCTACAATTAATACCCATATGGGTTTGTACCAGTCTATGATTTGTAGATTGTTGAAAGATCCATCTGGATTACTGATAGAGTGCATGTGACTCCAGGCCCACAAGAATGTGTTGGTTTTGGCTGCCCTCTGTAAGCCATTCAGTTCAAAGGCACTTAAGAATTGGTAGCAAATGCCAACTTCATCAGTGATGCCCATAGGTAAAGAAACACTCGCCATATACAAAGTGGCGCACACAGGTATTGCCTAAAAATTCCATTGAATGATTTTAACAAGCCAAAACAGCAGCCTATATCCATGTGAAATTTCAAGGCAATGAACAGCAAAATCTGTTAATGGTGGAAACAAGGAGATAAAGCAATAACAAGAGGGATACTTGAAAGCACAGCTGAAAATAGAGCTTTTCTAGGAATGCAGAGAACCAGCAAGGTCAGACAAATCACAAGTTGCAAGAAGCAAAGAAAAAGAGCAAGAAGACAAATGCTTATCTTTCATGACCTTGGGCCATCCCAATGCTCTTTACAGCCAGTGAAGTACATTTGAAGTGTGTTGACTGCTGGTATTTAGGAAAGTGTGGCTGACAATTTGGAAACAAAATGCACAATGTACATAATACACAACTGATGAGCAGCAGGCTGTCACTCATGCTCCAACAGCCTGTGGTTGTAGGCTTCACATTAACATGCCCTACATTAGAATTGAATCTGCTGTTGGCTAACATCTATTAGATAATTCCAACTGCACTGAGCCATTGGGAGATTTGCAATAGGTCTTGCATTGCACATGTGCAGACTCTAAAAGCTCTACGTAATATCACACAAAACCCTGTTTTATATCAGCAAAAAGAAAGTTAAACATACATAGCCCTTTTTCATGGGAATAAGGGGATCATGGATAATTTGCCATTTTGCTAGATTCTATGAAACACCCTGCCCAATCAAGTCTACCTGCTTGGCCTAAGTAAGATTGACAGCTAACTGTTCCTGCCATATCTGCATGCCAACAGTGACCCAACCAATCAGTTTCTTATTCTCACATTGTAAGCGATTGGTTGCACAATGTTCAGCACCATTTGTGACTCCTCAGATACTGAGGCAGTCCATGTCCAAACAAAACAAGATCTAGATAATATCCAGGTTTGATCTGACATGTAGCAAGTGAAACACATGCCAGCTGATGACCATATCCAATGAGAGAGAATCTAACCATCATCCTTTGACACTCAATGGCATTTTATCATTGACTCCTCCACTATCAACATCCTGGATAGTCGCCGTTGGCCAGAAACTAAACTGGAGCAGCCATATAAATACTGCAACTACAAGAACGGGTCAGCGCTCGGAATCCTGCAGTGAGTAACTCACCTCACATTTTCCCTAAAACCAGTCCACCATCCACAAGGCACAGCTCAGGAGTGTGATGGAATATTCCCCAATTGCCTGGATGGCTGCAGCCCCAACAACACTCAAGAACCTTGACACCATCCAGGCTAAAGCAGTCCATCTGATTGGTAGATCATTCACAAAATCCATTTCATCCACCACTAAAGTTCAGTAGCAGCAGTGTGTACTAAGTACAAGATGCAGTGCAGAAATTCACCAAAGATCCTTAGCACCTTCCAAACCCATGACCACTTTTTCATTTGGAAGAACAAGGGCAGCAGATACATGGGAACACCACCCCCTGCAAGTTCCCTTCCCAACCACTCTCAGGAAATATATTACTGTTTCATCACCGTCACTGGGTCAAAATTATGGAATTCCCTCCCTCGTGACATTGTGGGTCTACCTATAACAAACGGACTACAGCAGTTCAAGAATACAGCTCACCACCACCTCCTCAAGGGGCCACTTGGGATGGGCAATAAATTCTGGACTAGCCAGCGATACCCATCAGTGATTATTTTGAAAAATCTGATGCTTTGCTTCCTTGTCTTAATGAGTGTACAGCCAGTAGCTTTGATCTTTGAGTAGCCTTTTTGTCAAGTTTAAATTCTTTACCACCAAGCAATTCATTAAAATGAACATAAAAAGATTTTTCTTTAACAGAGATTACAATTCCTTCTGTTTAATGTGATCTCTCTGACTGACTTCTCTGCGCTAGCATCTTAATGTGGGAGCACCTCCTGGTGATGTAAGTTTGCACCACTGAGAGCTGAGTTTCCAGGAAGTCATCAGATACTTCCTTTAGCCTGCAACATTAAACAGAATAGATACTGTAGAAACAAAAGAATAAAACTGAGTGACAGGGTAGTTCAAATCTTAGTCCCATAAAATCTTTGCTCAGTTTGTCTGCTCCCAGCCCATGTGAAATGGCTGTAAATCAAAAGCAAGCAGAGACCAGAACTAGAAATGTATATGAGCCCATAGTTACTTACGGAATCCATTTTCTTAAATGTTTATAAGCTCTTCACCTTGAGGGAAACACAAAGGAACCATGCATAATTCAACTTTTGAACGAACTCCAATTGGTTTCCATGAATTTGTACTCTCTATTGTAGAGTTCTACATTATGGGAGTGGATTTCCTTCCTACACTGTACACCAAGATGAAAACAGGTTTCTGGTCATTGCCTGCAACTCTGTTAAACCAATTGTATAACTTACTCAACTTTTAGCATTAGGACCGGACTCAATAGATAACTCATTGCCCCTCAATGAGAAGGTGCGTGAGCCCATATCTTAGACTGAGGCTCTTGGTCCATGCTAAAGGAGTGCAGCATTTTCAGTGGCTCTGGCTTCTGGGAAAGCATTTTAGAAGCCGACGTCCCATTTACTGTTTCAAGTGAAAATAAAAGGTGTAAGTGTTATTTGAAACTGAGCTGGGCAATTTTCTGTTTTCTGACTAAATGACTTATCCTTCAACTGAAGTCACACAACATCAGGCTATAGTCAGAGATAGCAAGAGCTGTAGATGCTGAGTCTGAGATAACACAGTGTGGAGCTGGAGGAACACAGCAGGCCAGGCAGCGACAGAGGAGCAGGAAAGTTGACGTTTCAGGTTGGGACCCTTCTTCAGAAATTTCCTGACCTGAAACGTCACCTTTCCTGCTCCACTGATGCTGCCTGGCCTGCTGTGTTCATCCAGCTCCACACTGTGTTATACAGGTTATAGCCCAATAGGATTATTTAAAATCACAAGCTTTCAGAGCTCTGCTTCTTCATAAAGTGAAGGAGCTGCAATCCGAAAACTTGATGATTCCAAATAAACCTGTTGGACTATAACCTAGCGTTGTCTGACTTTTGACCTTGTCCACCCTAGTCCAACACCAACATCTCCACATCACATCTTTCAACTAACATCCCTAAAGTTGATTATGCTGCTCGCATCTACAAAATGTGCAATTCGAAATTGCGCTGCAAAAATTGACCAAATCTCCTGTGACAGCACCTTCTGAACCTGATCACTTCCATCTCGGAGAACAGCAGCTACATGGAAACACCACCAGTTGCAAGTTCCACTCTGAACCAGTTATCACCCTGACTCAGAAATACATTGTTGTTCCTTCAGCATCAATGCAACAAAATGGCAAAGGGTATCCTTTGAATGTGGAGACCAATGGGCAGGTAGCAAGGACAGGGGGAACCCTATCCTTGTATCCAGAAGGAGGGGAACTGTGGGTCTCACACAGTTAAAGACCCTGTCAATCATGATAAGAAGTGAGTGGGGTGGGGAGGGAGGTGCGGTGGTGGTAGTAGGGGAATTCTCGGGTGAAGAGGAAGGCGGCCATGTCAGGTAGGAGCTGGTGAGATTGTAATGGAGACTGATGGGCAGCCTGCCCCCAGACAGGGAAACAGTGAAATCAAGGAAGGGACGAGCCAGAGATGGACCAGGCGAAGGTGAGAGGACAGAAAGTGGAAGCAAAACTGATAAGTTTTTCCAATTCTGGACAAGAGCTGGAAACAGCACAAAAGACATCATCAATGTATCAGAGAATGAATTGAGAGTTTGGGCCCAAGTAAGACTGGAGTAAGAATTGTTTTACGTATTGTATAAGTCATGCCCTGGTTTGCCTTACTGACTCTACAATCTCACAAAGAGACAGCCATGTCTGGGATCCATGTCGTTACACACTGCCACACCTTTTAATGTGGAGAACATTGAATGAGTTAAAGGAGAAGTTGTTCAAAATATGAACAAGTTCAGCCAGATGAAGGAAGATGGTGGATGGAGACTGTGTATGAATGTATGTATGCAGCTAGAAATTACTTTGGGTTGACCTAGGATCAAATAAATCTAAAAGCAAATATGGTGTTTTTTTTTAAACCAACCAACATTTTACATGGACGATATGATAGGTGCATCTGTGGAAAAATCCAAGCCATGTCCATGAGTTTGACATTTCAATTTCTGTCCACCTGTTGTTAGTCCCAGGGTCAGTTAGAAAGGTTCTACCTATTATGGGCTGTTTATTCGACAGATAAGGATTAATGTCACATTACAGGATTGTTTGTAAAATGAGACCAAGAAAATTGAAGGCAGAAACTGCGAATGCTGGAATTGCACAGCAAGAGTTAACATTCCGTGATATGATGGAGCCCATTAACATCTCAAATGTAATCCATCTTATAAAATGCTTTGGAAAGGTAAAAGTGATCAGTTTGAGTTATTTTTAAAGTTTGTTTATGTCAGTGGATATAGCCAGATCAAGTAAGCTGCTTTAGTCTGGATGGTATCAAGCTTCCTCAGTGTGCATCTGCCCAGGCAAGTGGAGAGTATTTCGTCAGACTCCTTACTTGTTTCTTGTAGATGGGCAAGCACACTCTCTGACCTACTGTTGTAGACACAGCATTTATGAGGTTGGTCCAGCTCAGTTTTTGGTCACCTCCAAGGTTTTGTTGGTGTAGCATTCAGAGATGACAATGCAATTGCCTGCCAAGAGATAATAGTAGTTAAAATCTCTCTTGTTGGAGATGACCATTGCCTGGAACTTGTGTGATGCAGGTGTTACTTGTCACTTACAGAATTCCTACAGGGCGGAAACAAGCCATTCAGCCCAGCAAGTCCACACTAACCCTTCTGAAGTGCATCCCACCCACACACAATCCTGTAAGCCTGCATTTCCCGTGGCCAATCCACCTAGCCTGTGCATCCCTGGACACTATGGGAAATTTAACATGGCTGATCCACCCAAACTGTGCAGCTTTGGACAGTGGGAGGAAACCTGAGCATCCAGAGGAAATCCATGGAGACACGGGGAGAATGTTCAAATGAATGAGACAGTCACCCGAGGCTGGAAGGAAATCCGGGTCCTTGGTGCTAGGAGGTGCCAGCACTAACCATCAAGCCAATGTGCCACACCAAGGGTAGGTTGTTCATCTCTTGCTCCATGTGAATTTCTTCAGTATTTGATACATTGTGAATGGTGCTGAACATTGCACAATTAGTTAACATCCCCACCTCTGACATTATCACAGAGGGAACATCATTGATGAAGGTGGTTGGGTCGACGACCCTACCCTGAGGAGCTCCCGCAGAGATGTTCTGGAGTTGAGGTCACTGACCTCCAACAACCACAACCATCTTCTTCTACGTTAGCTAAACCTCCAATCAGTGGAGTGTTTCCCTGCCGATTCCCGTCGATTCCAGTTTTTGTCAGGCTCCTTGGTGTCACACTCAGACAAATGCTGCCTTGATGTTACGGACAGCAACTCTCCCCTCACGTCTGCAATATAGCTGTTTGGACCTGGCCTGGAATCAAGGTCTGGAGCCAACTGGCCTATACAGCGTGTCAGTCAGCAGGCTATTTCTTTTTAAACATCACTGCAAGTACTCTCAACATCCCTTACATCAATTTGCTGATGCTTGGGAATAGACTGATAGGACAGTAATTGGCAAAATTGAATTGGCCCTGAATTTGATGACTAGACATTCCTGGGCATTTGTCCCTATTGTTAGGTAATTACCAGTGTTATAATGATTTTGGAATAACTTGGCCAGGAGAATCATCGTCATCATCATCATCATCATCATCATCATCGGTGGTCCCTCACAGATGGGGATGACTCTCTTCCACCCCTCAGGGTGAGTCTGTAGGTGATTGTACAGAGCTACCGCAGGGTCTGTTACGCTTAGTGCAGGAGGTGGTCGCGGGCAAGGGGGGTGTTGGGGCAGCAGTGGGCGGGTCAGGAAGTGGTTGTGGGGAAGCGGGGGTGTGGGGTCGTCGGTGTGACAGCGCACTCCTTACGTCTGACTTCTGCTTTCTCCCAACGACAAGTCGTGAGATGCTCAAAGCCTTTCTGGATGCTCCTCCCCCTCCACTGGATGGTGTTGGGGCCACTGATTCCCAGGTGTCTGTGGGAATGCTGCACTTCACCAGTGAGGCCTTGGGGGTGTCACTGAAACGTTTCCTCTGGCCCCCTGGGGCTCACATGCTGTTTTGGAGCTGGGAGTAGAGCACCTGCTCAGGGAGTCTCATGTTGGCCTTGCACACAACGTGCCCATTGCAGCTGATCAAGGGGGGGGGGGTCAGTGCCTTGGAACTGGGGCTGTTGGCCTGGTCGAGGACACTGAGGCTGGTGAGCCTGTCTTCCCAGGGGATTCACAAGGTCTTATGCAGGCAGCGTTGGTGTTACACATTGAGGTGCCTGCTGTAGACAGCCCATGCCGCAGAACCCTATATGAGGGTAGGAACCAGACTCTGTAAGCCATGAGCTTGGTGTCGGATCTGATGAAGTTGTCCTGGAACACCCTTTTCATCAGGCGGGGCTGAAGGCTGTGTTAGCACACTGGAGACAGTGCCAGATCTCTTCATTAATAGCTGCTTTGGTCAACATGATACTTCTGAGGTACTGGAAGTGGCTAATAGTATGGCTGGGAACAGCAGCCCTCAGTACTGTTGCTGGAATATTGTCAGAGCCCATGTACTTTGCAGCACCCAGTGCCTTCAGCCATTTCTTGAGATCATGTAGAGGGAATCGAGTTGGATTACATATTTGGATTTTTTCAAAAAGTCATTCACTGTTATTGAAGTGTTTCAGAGTGAGCAAGGTGACAGAACCTGTACCTTTGACTCAGTGCATTCTTTCACTGACAATTTTAAAAATGAAAGAGCAGGATTAATGGTAGCCCTACTTTGCCGGTTCATTGTTTTGGAATGAGATCTCTCTGCCAAAACATGTTTTTTAAGCATTCTCCTCTTGTTTTAAATTATTTTAACAGGGACTTTGTCAAACATAGGAGCTAACAGCTAAAATAGCAACAGCATTCATTAAAACGCAGTAGATTTTTGCATTGTGCATTTTTAGAGTGGATGAATTATTTACTTGTATTGTCAGAGAAACATTGTTAATTACCATATTGGCTTACCTGCTGTTTCGTAAAGCATTCCCTTAATTTATCCACAGCCTCGGTATGTAATTGTGCAGTTTTCTTTTCTCAAAAAGAAAGTCTTACTTTGGCAACTTGCCATTTCGTCAGGAGAAATTAAAGATTAAGACATCTGGTTTATAAATATTTTTCTTAGCAATGAAAGCAGTCAAATTTTTCAAGGACATAGCTCGATTGTAGTTGAGAATTATTTTCTCTGTCCCTAAGTCATGACTGATGTGCTGTCATTTGCCTACAGGTACCATGCGATGTCACTGTTAAATTGGGACCAGTACAAATTGATCTTCTGTGACATTCAGTCTTGGCAGTTACTCCAGTGAAACTGTGAAACAATTAAACAGAGGTCAGAAATTTCAAGGTTTAATGATCTGCTTCTCGACTGGGTTGAGTGACAGAGACAGATAATATTGTTATCGATTGTAGATTTATTGAGGGGGGGTGCAAATGGAAGGTGTTGTTCACCTTACAACTGTGTCTACATTCGAGCGCAGTTGTGGCTAATATCCTGAACAATACTTTCTGACAACCGAGAGGAACAGAGCATTCAAACTTGGCTGAGAGAAAGCTTTCCCTTTAGGTTGTCACACACTCTGTACAATGATGAATGACAATGGCCCAGATCGAAAGATCAATGTCAGCGCTGAGCATGTTTGTTGTTGCCTGTGAAGATTTCCAGGAGCTGATCTTATTGTAATTTTCCAAGCGCTATCTTCCAACTCTGGCTGAAGCTTCCAAGGATGGCGTTGGGAAGATCATTGAGCAAAGACAAGGCAAAAGAAGAGAGAACATTTTGATTTTCATGATGATAGCTGCTGCATTCAGGTGAGTTTAATAAAGATCCAACCTACGTTATGCAGTAGAGAGTGAGAGAATAGATGGAACTGGGTGTCAATAGGTCCTGTCTGGTTTGTACCACCTCCAACATGACCAGAGATCTGTTGTGGACAAGGACAGCTTCTTCCTCTGCTTCACCCTCATCATCCTCCCCCGAACGTTGCTCCCACTTCTTCAGTTCCACAACATCCAGCACATTTTTTATATGCCAAAACATTGGACGTATTCAAGGGGTGACCAGATATAGCACTTGGAACGAATGGGATTAAAGGTTATGGGGAGAAAGCAGGATTAGGCTCTCAATTTGCTCGATCAGTCATGTTCCTATGTTTCTACATCACCTCGCTGCCTGCTCCAATTATGCACAGCAGGCCAGGAAGATGCTGCACACCCAGTCCAGATAAACCTGCAGTTGCCCCTTTCTGCCCAGAGCAGTTCGGGCAACACAACTGCATCTTCGGCAGTCTGATCATCTGCTCCACTACAGCTGGTCCAAGCACGGGCTGTATTCTATCTGTGCTCTGCATCATTTAAGGAGTTGTGCAATGGTGCTATCAGGCATGGTGGTGGTAGGTGGGCCTTGCCCCTCCCCCCCCAACCTCCAGTAACCAATCTTGTCAGCCACCTGGATCCTTAAACATTCCGGGTACACAAGGGTGCTCCGGGATGAGGGAATCATGGCAGCTGCCATGGTAACGGACACGCATTTTCAGGATAGCCTGAACATTTAAAGACTTGGAACCGCTTTACTTGGGAGGAGTTTTGCAGTGATGTGATCCGGCCCTCTCAGTGTCACTCTGCACCTGGGGCAAGACAGCCATGTTTCAGGCTCCTGCTGCCCCAGGTGCAGCACAGACCTTGTCATGGGGGAAACAAAGTGAACTGGGGTGATCGTGCCCAAACCAGTTTGATGTATTTGTGGGAGCACGGCCGAGAGATCCCACACAGGTCACTCATCGCTCCCTGGGAGGAAGCAGCCACATTGATGTTCAGAGAGGCTGTCACCTTCCTCCCAACTCCTGCAGGCCTCAGGCCTCACCCCAGCTTCCGGCACAGTTCCATCACAATGCCCTGGAAACTACTGACCTGCGCCGACTGTACTTTTCCCATCCCCTGGGAATGGTGTCAGGGCCAACGAGCTCTGGTTCTGTAGCAGAATCTGTGCATCCTTATGTAATGTGTTGGTGTGATGTCTCCTTAAGCTGGGTGCCCCTCCTGGGCTTGATGTCAGTTGTAGAAACATGGAAAACAAGTGCAGCAGTAGGCCATTCAGCCCTTCAAGCCTGCAACCACCATACAATATGATCATGGCTGATTGTACAGTTTCAGTGTCCCACTTCTGCTTTCTCTCCATATCCCTTCAAGGGAGGCGATGGCCTAGTGGTATTATTGTTAATCCAGAGATCCAGGTAATGTTCAGGGGACCTGGGTTCAAATCCTGCCACAGCAGATGGTGGAATTTGAACTCAGTAATATCTGGAATTAAGAGTCTAATGATGACTGTGAATGCAGAGCTGATTGTTGGGAAAATCTCATCTGGTTCACTAATGTCCTTTCGGGAAGGAAACTGCCACCCTTACCTGGTCTGGCCTACATGTGGCTCTAGACCCACAACAGTGTGATTGACTCTGAACTGCCCTCTGGGTAAATAGAGATGGGCAAAAAATACTGCCTGGCCAACCTCATTCTTATAAGTTCTCGCAAGTACAAGCTGAGTCGATCCAGTGGGGAGGTGATGGCGTATTGATATTATCGCTGGACTGTTAATCCAGAGACCCAGTTAATGTTCTGGTGACCTGGGTTCAAATCCATTCAGATGGTGGAATTTGAATTCAATAAAAACGTACCTGGAATTAAGAATCTAATGAAGACCATGAATTGATTGTCAGGAGGAAAAACCCACCTGTTTCACTAATGCCCTTGAGGGAAGGAAACTGCCGTCCTTACCTGGTTTGGCCTACATGTGACTCCAGGCCCACAGCAATGTGGTTGACTCTGAACTGCCCTCTGGGCAATTAGGGATGGGCAATAAATGCTGCCTGGCCAGTGACGCCCTCATCCCATTTAAGAATAAAAAGTCTTTCATCTATCACGATAATCTGTGGAATCCTGGCCTCCTATGAAATAACATTGATATATTTGATTTAGTCCATTTTAAATATAGTTTCTCTGCCATTTTAATCCCGACATACCAAATGCTTTAATTTTAGCTAACAGTCCCTTATGCAGAACATGAGGAATATCCTTGGAGACCCTGTACAAAAAGATTGTGCCCTTGCTAATTTAACACATACATTTATTCCTCTTTATGTTAAAGCAATTTTAACCTTTATTTTTACCGGTTACGTAGGAAAATATTGATGCAGTTACCACTGAACTGATGAATTGTGACTGACCTTAAAGCCTTGCGAAAGCAAAGACGTAAATGCAGGATATCTGCAATACAAAAATAAGTCCTAGAAATTTCTGGAAATGCTCGGCAAATTTGGCAGCATCTGTGGAGAGAGAAACAGACTTAATGTTTCGAAGATAACACGGTGTAGAGCCGGAGAGACACAGCAGGCCAGGCAGCATCAGAGGAGCAGGAAAGTTGACATTTTGGTTCGGGACCCTTCCTTAGAAATAGGGAAGGGGAAGGGAGCTGGGAAATAAATAGAAATAGGAGGGGTGGGTCCGGGGAAGGTAGGTGGGTTGGTGATAGGTGAGTGCAGGGAGGCAGTGGTGGGGATTGGTCAGTGAGGTGGGAGAGAAGACGGACAGGTCGTGTCAGGTCAATGATGCAGGGATGAGAGGGAGGGTTGTTCATGAGATGAGGCTGGGGGTGGGGAGATTTTGAAACTGGTAAAGTCCACATTGAGACCATTGACATTTCAAACTTGTGATCTGTCAGCTGTGCATTGATTAGTTTCGATAATAAACCTCTGCGTACAGCAGAGAATTTCAATTCATTTCTATCGGGTTCTGCAGAAAATATTTTGCTTTCAGAAGCAGGAGGATGGTATGAAATGGTAGAGATTTTTAATCAGAGGCTACACAGGAAATGGATAGTTTCACTCTTGTTACATCATAATAAAACATGATTCTAGAAGTATACAGCATTTCTAAAGTGAAACTCGATGCTCAATAGGTTAACATGATTGTCAGAAATAATTCTTTATTTGTCTTTTTAGAAGCCCACTTTTGAATGCAAGCTCATGCCTGAGAAATCCTGCAGCTTTATGATGTTGAAAATTTCAGGAGCATGATTTCATGGAATTAGAAACAGGCTGAACATCTGAAATGAAAACAGAGAGTACTGGAGAAACTCAGCAGGTCTGGTGGCTTTTGAGGAGACAGAAAAATCAGAATTAGTGTTTCAAGTCCTGCTTGATTGTTCCTTGGAAGAGACGTCGGAATTTGGAAGAGATGTTTTGCTGGAATCAGAACATTACCGCTGTTTTTCTTTCTTTCCACGGATGCAGCCAGACCTGATGAGTTTCTCCAGCACTTTCCATGCCTTTTTCAGAACCAGGGATTTACAAATTTAACACTGCGCAGAAAAATCGATAATTATATCACGGTGGCACAATGATTAGCACTGCTGCCTCACAGCACCAGGGACCTGGGTTCAATTCCACCCTCAAGTGACTGTCTGTGTGGAGTTTGCACATTCTCCC